>NW_025941664.1:0-8189 GCF_000764305.2 Hyalella azteca
TACGTAGGATACGTTGTATTACGTAGGATACGTTGTAATAAAGATATTCTAATATATCATAAACTTTCCCAATGTATTTAAATTTTAATGTAAAGGTTTTTAAATGTAGTTCAATTAGATTTAAGATACAAAATTTTGAATGATATAATTAAAGGAAATAGATAGAATACGGATTAAAAATTCGGAATAACCACGGAAAAAAATTTAGAAGTTCTGACAAATCCTGTACCGCGGATATAGATGGCTGGAGTCCGACCCTTGTGCACTATACGGTATATGGTATACGGTATATGGTATACGGTATACGGTATATGGTATATGGTATACGGTATATGGTATACGGTATATGGTATACGGTATATGGTATACGGTATATGCATATGGTGTACGGTATATGTATATGGTATACGGTATATGGTATACGGTATATGTATATGGTATACGGTATATGCATATGGTGTACGGTATATGTATATGGTATATGGTATATGTATATGGTATACGGTATATGGTATACGGTATACGGTATATGGTATACGGTATATGGTATACGGTATATGGTATACGGTATATTGTATACGGTATATGGTATACGGTATATGTATATGGTATACAGTATATGGTATATGTATATGGTATATGTATATGGTATACGGTATATGTTATATGGTATACGGTATATGGTATACGGTATATGGTATACGGCATATGTATATGGTATATGGTATACGGTATATGGTATACGGTATACGGTATATGGTATACGGTAAACGTTATATGGTATATGTATATGGTATACGGTATACGGTATATATAATCAAATAGTTGATATGGGGAACTAAGATTATTAGTCCTCCTCTTAATATGTATTTAGATAACTGATTTATTACTAATTATTTAACTTATTTTTCGCATAATTTATAACTTTACTGATTAATTAACAAATAAGGACGAACTTTGACGTTACGCGGTGATAATTTTTGTAGACCTTCTTTTGTTTCATCAGATTTAGGGTAAAAATAATAAAAAGTCCCCTAAAACCTGCTCCAGCTTGACAGATTTAGGGTAAAAATAACAAAAAGTCCCCAAAAAGCTGCTCCAGCTTGACAGATTTAGGGTAAAAATAATAAAAAGTCCCCAAAAAGCTCCTTCTCCAGCTTGACATATTTAGGGTAAAAATAATAAAAAGTCCCCTAAAACCTTCTCCAGCTTGACAGATTTAGGGTAAAAATAACAAAAATTCCCCAAAAAGTTTATGTTTAGTGAACATTTTAAGCACAATAATGATAGACTTAGGGTATTAAATACGACATTATTTCATACATTCGATACTCATGTTTTAAATTCCACGACCGAAGAACGATTTTCCAAATAACTGTTCGTAAATCACTAAAAAAACGTAAGATCAGCAAGCAAATAAGTGAAAGCAGATAAAATAATGTTAATAAAAGGGAGAAAGAGGGAATGTGCGATACAGGGTTCAATTTTTTTTTTTTTTTTGAGGAAGAAATGCGAAGCAACACAAAGCAAGAAAGCTTTAAAACTAATTTAAACTTTGAAATATAGTTAACTAACTTTAATGATTTTTTCGAAACTTGATATCGACTTTATTCAAGAGAAACTTGGCACCCACGGGCAAGACAAACCTCAATGGTGAATAAAAGTAATTAATAGACGAAGAAGAGAGCGATTGAAATGAAAAACTAAATTATTAAAGTTTCAATAACAACTTTATTGCACAAACTAAAGGGCAAGAATCAATACGACGTAAGTTTTTTTTTAGAAAAGACACAGAGTAACTCTCGCCATTATAGATATTTTTTTTCAAAAACAGCTAAATGTAAATAACTCTACGGCGACCGGAAGCCAGTTTTCACAGAAACGGAGTCTACATTCAGAAAAATTAGTGTATCATTTGTCCAAGTGATGCCACACTTTCTGCGCGCAGCACTGAAACACTGTTAGAAAAATGACCGTTAACGGTATTACCGGGGTTTCAGTGGCCGGTCGGCACGTGAAAAGAAACACCGTTTCACCGTTTTATTCCAATTTAACACCAGATATCCGTAAAACATCTGATAAAAACGGTGAAAAGAAACACCGTTTCACCGTTTTTATTCCAATTTAACACCAGAAATCCGTAAAACATCTGATAAAAACGGCGAAACAGTTGCACGTGAAAAGAAACACCGTTTCGCCTTTTTATTCAAATTTAACACCAGAAATCCGTAAAACATCTGATAAAAACGGTGAAACAGTTGCACGTGAAAAGAAACACCGTTTCACCGTTTTTATTCAAATTTAACACCAGAAATCCGTAAAACATCTGATAAAAACGGTGAAACAGTTTTTTTCACGGGGCGACCGGCCACTAGGATGCCGGTGGGGGACCGTTTTTTCACCGTTTTTTCTAGTACTGATAAACCTTTTTACAGGGACAAACTGGGTCAAGATGACTCACTTAAGGAAAAAAGTGTATCGCTACTTGGATTAATTCTGGCTCATTTCTTTGAGTGTACATAATTAGAGTATAAAATATCTTTATAAACTTAAGCTTTTCTTCTAATACAACAGCACCGGGACAAATGAATGTGTCATTTTGTTTACAAATGGCGCATTTCGTTTTGGACAAAGTGATTTAATTTCTCAGAGTTCACTTATAAGAATTATATAGATTATAAATGATATATAAATCTATTGAAATATCTTTATGAAATATTTACGGTACGATATTTTCTGATGTGTTTCAAGGGTCGCCGGTAAGGCACTAAGGTGACGTAATTTTTGACTTGTATTATTTCAGGGCACGAATATTCTACTAGGGAACAACACGTACACAAATGTTGCCAGATGCACAAGCATATATGTTGCCAGATGCACAATCATCAATATTGCCAGATGCACAGACATCAATGTTGCCAGATGTACGGGGCCTACGGGCATATATGTTGCCAGATGCACAAGCATCGATGTTGCCAAATGTACAGACATCAATGTTGCCAGATGCACAGACATCAATGTTGCCAGATGCACAAGCATCAATGTTGCCAGATGCACAAGCATATGTTGCCAGATGCACAGACATCAATATTGCCAGATGTACGGGCATCAATGTTGCCAGATGCACAAGCATCAATGTTGCCAGATGCACAGACATCAATGTTGCCAGATGCACAAGAGAGGCTAGCATTATACTTACGATCTAACTTGCGGCACAAAGGAAGACATGAAGGATATAAATATAGGAGTCTGTTAGGACTAAAAGGATCTCGCACGAACATTTCTTGGAAAACCATAGCGAAACTTGGATATGTTATCAACCCTAGTAACATCGGTTGATGTTAAAGATCCGTACGAATAACATTTTTTCAATTTTACCTTCTGAAGTTGTAGGGACCAAGACATGATGGACTTCAAATTAATTACCCTACATGAAGTAAGTTACCCTAAAAACGAAAGTTTACCCTAAAAACGAAAGTTTACCCTAAAAACGAAAGTTCTTGGTACAATTTCTAAGGGTCAGCGATTCTTCTCCTAAATGGGGATTGAAGCTCCGAGGTTAGCCTCCCCCAATTGCAGAGGGTTGAGAGAACATCCCCACGGCTGGGGGATTAGGTGGTAACCTTGAAGGGGCTGCCGGGGATGTGTTCCTCTCCCCACTTGACAATGAGGCAATGTTCCCCTCTCTCCTTGATCACGTAGTTCACCTGGGGATGTAAGGGGGGGATTAACTGCAAAATTTAGGGTAAAAATATACAAAAATCATGGGCATAAAAAAAGAATTTGTTGATGGGTAGAAAATATGAAGTAAGATGAAAAACTGACTAAAAAATTCGGGATGGTCATGGATATAAGATAAAATATTTGTTGATGGGTAGAAAATATGAAGTAAGATGAATAACTGGCTAAAAAATTCGGGATGGATTTGAAAAAAAAAATTAATCCCGATCAGCTCGGGTGCGCTAGACAGCGAGCTGCCTTCACTTCAAAATACTTAAATAAAAAGCAAACGAACAATCTCTCGTACTTTTTACCGAGATTCTATACTACAGAGGTTTATTTTTACCTCTTTCAACTTAAAAAAAAAGTTCCCTTTTTACTCTCTCCTACAGAGGTTTGTTTTTACCTCTTTCAACTTAAAAAAAGTCCCCGTTTTAGGGTAAATGTGAGTCACGCGCGGGGTTGTCTGCGTTTCGACCGCTCAGTGTGCCACAGGCACTCCCGGAGGTAGGAGCTCCGTACGGCCACTGCAATGTGGCGCTCTGATTGGCTGCCTCACTCGCGTTAAGCCCGATTGAAAAAGGCAGTTAGTTTTTTAATTATATCATTTGTATACGACGCTTTCCCGTCTTTGGGATTGTGATTGAAGAAAAGTTTTAGGAAATATTTTATTTAAATTCATAGTTAGAGGCTCAAGTAATACTTCTGATGGAAGTTATATAGAATCTTCTTCATTGATTAACAGTTTTGTTATTATAATTATTATTATTATTATTATCCAATGCACCTGAGGTGATCACGGTTTTTGGTTGACAAAAATTTTGGAAGGTATAATATTTCAGAGTTGAAAATCTTGAGAATTTGTGTTGCAAGACGCGCGTCAATAGAGGATGATGATTTTGAAATAAAAAGAAAAAATGAAAGAAAAATAAATTAAAAGTAAATGGAAAATATCAAGAAAATATTTCAAGAAATCACGAAAGTGGAAATGCACAATGATAATAAATAACGAAGTTATGTAATGAATAATGTAACATCTGACATAGAAGACGTAAAAACATTTGAAAACATAACATTACAATAAAAATATTCGTGCAGCAACCGGCTCACGCGCAGACCCAGGCGGGCTGTCAGTGGGTCAAAAATCCTGTACATTTCTGTGACTCAGAACGCAAAATGTTAGCGAAAATCAGGGCTTGAATGATAATATCATAATAGGGGGCAGAAGAATAACGTTAGGAACATTCCACATCATTGTATTATCATCGTATTAATTTATAAAAGCTGGCACACGCTGGACTTAGATCAGGATCTGAAAAATAACGATATTTAATCTGAATGGAGACAGATTAAAATTTTAATCTGGTTCACCGCTGGCTTGTTACAAACAGGATCGACGGCACTAAAAGGAAAAAGTAACTTGCGTGGCTGGAAACAATTTTAAACGTGTTTCTTATACGCGTATGTGTTTTTTTAAATATCAAACAAATATCAAAAATTTGGGATGAAAAAATTTCGAGCGGATTTTTAGGGTAAAATTCTGGAAATGAGCGAAATCTAGGGAAAAAATTCGGGTATGTCATATCTAGGCTGTAAATTTCCCTTTAAAAATTGGGGTAAGAACGTGAAAATTAGCTAAATTTAGGGAAAAAATTTGGGTACGTGTCATATCTAGGCTGGAAATTTCCCTTTAAAAATTGGGGTAAGAACAGTCGATTGTTATTAGATCGCCTGATTTAATATTGAAATTTGTTCACGAAATTAGAAAATAAAATCTCAAAATGGGAGGTCGACCCCCACGAATTGGGGGGGGGGAGATAAACCGAAGGGGGGGGGGGGAGGGCAACCGGGCACCCGCGTGCATGTTAAAGCAAACCTTCGTACCCAATGACCCACCGCACGTCGCTGGCTTCCGGTGTGGTGGTGATGGTGGTGGTGGTGGTGATGTGGTGGTGATGTGTGGTGGTGGTGGTGGTGGTTTTGATTGCGGTGTTGGTGATGTGTGGTGTTGGTCATGTGTGGTAGTGGTGGTGGTGGTGGTGGTGGTGTTGGTCTTGTGTGATAGTGGTGGTGGTGTTGGTGGTGGTGGTGGTGGTGATGTGTGGTGGTGGTGGTTTTGATTGCGGTGTTGGTGATGTGTGGTGTTGGTCATGTGTGGTAGTGGTGGTGGTCATGTGTGGTAGTGGTGTGTGGTGGTGGTGTTGGTCTTGTGTGATAGTGGTGGTGATGGTGGTGGTGGTGGTGGTGATGGTGCAGAGGTGTTATCACCGTATATTTTGTGGCGCTACTTCGTAACTAGTAAATATGCAGATACTAGTGTATTTCGTAACTAGTGGATGTATGCAACACGTTTAATTAAGACTAAAGATAACAATCGAAATAATTTATCTTCCTTTTCAGAACGAGAGTTCAAGATAACAAACAATAAGTGAAATAAATAAATACTATAGATGAAGAATTGAAAATATTAGAAGGAAAATAAAAGTAACGAGAAAGTTTAAAAACTTTTGAGGCAGGCAAATACTCCACTTAATTGTTAACATGGCTAATTAAGAGTTAAGTAGGCATTAAGTGTCTTCTGTACTAATTAGATATTGATACACCGATTCTTTAATTAGATATTGATACGCCAATTATTATAAGATCGTGTATATAATATTTAACTGCGTGTCAAAAACCCAGTTAAAATTTGGAGCAGGTTCTGCGCCAATTGGAGCAAATGAGCAGCATTGGAGCAGGATTGACGCAGGATTGGAGCAGGATTGGGGCAGGATTGGAGCAGGACGTCTGCCGTTAATTGGCAATCTTGAAGCAAGATATAAGTCGCTTTCACCGGAAGCGGCCAATCAGCAATCTGGTTTTCATTGTTTATTTATCAATGAAATCTTCAGGCTTCGAAATGAGACATGACTGTCCCAAACCTGCTCCCCCACTGCTTCTAGCCTGCCCTGCGCGGCTCTGGTCTGGCTCAAATACGGTTCCTAGCCTGACCTGCACGGCACCAGCACGGCTCAAACACTGCTTCAAGACTGCCCTGCACGGCTCTGGCCGGCTCAAACACTGCTTCAAGCCTGCCCTGCACGGCTCTGGTTCGGCTCAAATAAGGTTCCTAGCCTGCGCCCTGCACGGCTCTGGCCGGCTCAAACACAGCTTCAAGCCTGCCGTGCACGGCTCTGGCCGGCTCAAACACTGATTCTGGCCTGCTCTGCACGGCTCAAACACTGCTCAAGCCTGCCCTGCACGGCACCGACTGGGCTCAAACACTGCTTTAAATTTTAACTGGGTAGACAACGGTACAATAATTGAGTCATATTTAAAATATTACCGCGAGTTCTTGTATTAATTAGACAGCTACACAATAATTAATCAAGAGTCTTTTAATAATTGAATGTGTGATAATTAAACATCGATATGGAAGGGCGACCCAGGGATCTGTTCGTTGCCATAGCGAATGATGGCGACGTGGTGGCCGCGGTCCTTGACCTTGTAGCCCACCTAGAGGACACGGTAGTTAAGCTTAATGACCCACCTAGAGGACACGATAGTTAAGCTTAATGACCCACCTAGAGGACACGGTAGTTAATGGTATCCCGGGTTACCCACGGTATCCCGGGTTACCCCCGGTATCGCGGGTTACCCATGGTATCCCGGGTTACCCACGGTATCCCGGGTTACCCACGGTATCCCGGGTTTTCCGGTATCCCGCGTTACCCACGGTATCCCGGGTTACCCCCGGTATCCCGGGTTACCCCCGGTAACCCCCGGTATTCCGGGTTACCCCCGGTATCCCGGGTTACCCACGGTATCCCGGGTTACCCCCGGTATCCCGGGTTACCCACGGTATCCCGGGTTACCCACGGTATCCCGGGTTACCCCCGGTATCCCGCGTTACCCACGGTATCCCGGGTTTTCCGGTATCCCGCGTTACCCACGTTACCCACGGTATCCCGGGTTACCCCCGGTAACCCCCGGTATCCCGGGTTACCCCCGGTAACCCCCGGTATTCCGGGTTACCCCCGGTATCCCGGGTTACCCACGGTATCCCAGGTTACCCATGGTATCCCGGGTTACTCACGTTGTAGTTGTAGTGGCCGATGTGCTTGATGGAAACTTCATCGCAGGGGCCCTTGGGGCCGTACACCCCCACGTATAGGATGTTGCCCCCTGGGGAGGAGGGGGTTAGGGGGGTTACTTTGGTGATAGTTACCCTTAGTAACCCCTAGAAGGGGGTTACCTCATGATGGTTTCCCTTGGTAACCCCTAAAAGGGGGGTTATCTGATGATATTAACCCTTAGTAACCCCTAGAACCCTTGGTAACCCCCTTAGAAAGGTAACCCCTTTGCACACTCACCATCCAGCCCACCCAACCCACTCACCTTCAAGCCCATTCGGCCCACTCACCACCCACTCCATTCGGCCCACTCACCACCCAGCCCACTCAGCCCCACCCGCTCCACCCGCCCCACCC
>NW_025941664.1:8412-10009 GCF_000764305.2 Hyalella azteca
CCACCCAGCCCACTCGGCCCACTCACCACCCAGCCCACTCGGCCCATTCACCACCCAGCCCACTCGGCAGACTCACCACCCAGCCCACTCGGTAGACTCACCACCCAGCCCAGTCGGCCCACTTACCAGGTAGCCCGCTCGGTCCACTCACCACCCACTCCATCCGGCCCACTTAGCCCACCCGCCCCACCCAGCCCACTCACCACCCAGCCCACTCGCTAGACTCTCCACCCACACCATTCCGCCCACTCAGAACACCCAGCCCACTCAGCCCACTCACCAGCCTGGGAGGCGTTGATGGTGAAGTTGTTCTGTCTGCCGGGGTGGGCCTTCTTCAAGCCCAGGCCCTTTGAGGAGACCTTCGACGCGTCGCTGTGGGGGACCAGGGGGTTAAAGTGGGGGACCAGGGGAGTTATAGTGAAGGTAGTGGGGGACAGGGGGTTATTGTGGGGGTAGTGGGGGACAGGGGGTTAAAGTGGGGTAATGGGGGACAGGGGGTTATAGTCGAGGTGGGCAGTAGCGCGCTACATGTAGCGGCCGCTACATTTTCAGTAGCGGTAGCGGCGCTACATGTAAAACAATGTAGCGGTAGCGGCCGCTACATGTAAAACAATGTAGCGGTAGCGACCGCTACATTTCAAAGTAGCGCTGCCCAGCTCTGGTTATAGTGGGGGACAGGGGTATAAGTCGAGGCATCATATAGTTAATAAATCACTCTGTATAAATATTTCTACACAATTATACGTACACAATCAGATTTATAAAGTTATACAACATGAATAAGAAACGTCATCTCATGACTTTAGAGACTCTCTGATAATTTAAATTAATTAATTTTTGTATCTATACATTTAATCATACAATTATCTATAATTGTATGACTTAATTATCAATCATGTAATCTATACAATTGTACATACACAATTAAATACTATAAATCTGGGTACATATACAATTGAATACCATAATTCTGTTCTGCCACACAAAAATTGTGTGGTCTCCAAGTGACCTAATTTCGTTTAATTATTTTTATCAAAATTTAATATTCCATCTTTAATAACTTGATAAATAATGTTATCAGAAATGGCGTAAATATATTGAAAATTTCAGTTAAAAAAAGGATCGAGAAAATAGTTACTAAAATTACTTCTCTGGTCTTTGATTGTATTTTTATAGAAGAAAAAGAAATCAAGCTTCACTCGACCACAAACATTTTCTCTAGAGTTAGCCATGAAAAACTTTCTTTCCTCCGTATTTTCTACACCGTTTTCTGATTAGCTCGGGTACTCTTCTAAATGAATGCAAAAAATAAGCCTCGATCTTTAATAACTGAAATGGATTGCCATAAGTAACAAATTTAAACTATGTTAATGACAGTCATAATTAATAAACCCAAAGTATGTTAATGCCTGTCAATAGTAATAAAAAAACTATGTTAATGACTGTGATGAGTAATATAAATGAAATATATTAACGTACCTGTGGAATACGGGCATGGTGGAGGGGAAGGAGGGCGGCCCGTTAACGTACCTGTGGAAGACGGGCATGGTGGGGGGGGGGCCGTTAACGTACCTGTGGAAGACGGGCATGGTGGGGG
>NW_025941664.1:10823-13414 GCF_000764305.2 Hyalella azteca
GACTTGTGAGGTGGGGGGTTAGAAGGGGGATCTTGAGCGTTTGGGCAGGGGGGGGGTTGTAGGCGGGTTCTCGTGGGGGGGTTAGGGGATGACTTGATGGGTGGGGAGTGGGGGTTAGAGCCTTGTGGGCTAGAGGGGGGTTAGAGAGGACCCTCGTGTGGGGGAGTTAGGGGACGACTTGTTAGGTGGGTGGATTAGGGGGAGCCTCGTTGGGGGTTAAGGGGCTGCCTTGTGGGGTGGAGGGGTTAGAGGGAGCCCTTGTGGGGGTTAGGTGACGACTTGTTAGGTGGAGGGTTAGAAGTGCTTTGTAGAGGGGTGGGGGTTAAGGGCATGTGGGGGTTAAGGGCATGTAGATAAAACTATTTCTTTCTTCATGAGTGTGTGGCTGAGAGCTAGATCGTTTGTAGCTGTTAGTTACGCTTGCCAAGTGGCTAGAGAGGCTAGTGAGACTAGGGAGGCTAGAGAGGCTAGGGAGGCTGGGGAAGATAGGGAGGCTAGGGGGGATGGGGAGGATAGGGGGGATAGGGAGGCTAGAGAGGCTAGGGGAAGATAGGGAGGCTAGGGGGGATAGGGAGGCTAGAGAGGCTAGAGGGGCTAGAGATAGGGAGACTAGGGAAGCTAGGGAGGCTAGAGAGGCTAGGGAGGCTAGAGAAGCTAGGGAGGATAGGGAGGCTAGAGAGGCTAGAGGGGCTAGAGAGGGGCTAAGGAGGCTAGAGAGGTTAGAGAGGCTCGAGAGACTAGTGAGGCTAGAGAGGCTAGGGAGGCTATAGAGGATAGGGAGACTAGGGAAGCTAGGGAGGCTAGGGTGGCTAGAGAGGCTAGGGAGGCAATAGAGGATAGGGAGGCTATAGAGGATAGGGAGACTAGGGAGGCTAGAGAGGCTAGAGGGGATAGGGAGGCTAGTGTGGCTAGAGAGGGGCTAAGGAGGCTAGAGAGGTTAGAGAGGCTCGAGAGACTAGGGAGACTAGGGAAGCTAGGGAGGCTATAGAGGATAGGGAGACTAGGGAAGCTAGGGAGGCTAGAGAGGCTAGGGAGGGAGGCTCGGGGCTTAAAGTTACACACACAAACAAAAGTTGACCAATGCAACTTTGGTTGAGAAGTGCAAGGAAGTCTAAAGCTAGCAAGAAATCAACTTATAACGCACGGTAATAAGAAATTTAAACGCAAAGAGGACGCCAAGTAGGTATTAATAGGTAGTAGTTAGTACTTACTACCTACCAAGTAGGTGGTAGGTAGTAATTCACCATATCGATATTGAAAACGTTTCGAAGTCCAGCTTGGACGATGGAGGTCTCACTATGGAATTAGAAACCAACAATAGCTTGCCGTTTTTTGATTGTAAAGTAACTAAATCTGTCGCACTGTCGGTAGTTTTCAGACATCCGTGTATCGAGAACCCATATTTACCGACTTGGGTATGAACTTTTTTAGGTTCTACTCGTTTCGTTTCAAATTTAATAGTTTTTAAACTTTGATACAGCGCGGCTATAGGATTGGTTCCGTCTTCTATGATATGCATTTTGAATTTTAATTTATACTTTATGTATGTCTTCTGCATGGGTTTCCATCGTGCCTTGTGTTAAGTAAAATCAAACGTTTTTTATATAACAAATTTTCTGAAACTATGGTTGGAGGCGATAGTAAGAAAACTATTTATTGTACTTTGCCGGGTTTTGGTAGCGCGTCTGAAGCTATGTCCTAAGAAGTTAGGACTTTGTCTATGAAATATTATCCGAATGTTAATTTGCATGTTTTGCTGGTGAATGATTTCAAAATTGTTTCTTTCTTTAAGTATAAGGACGTTATTCCTGCCCGGATGCGATCAAACCTGGTCTATGAGTATAGTTGTGCGCGCTGCGCATCAGCGTACGTTGGAATGACGTCACGAAACTTCTACATCCGGGTTTCTGAACCCCGCGACAGGAGCTATCGTTCTAACTTGCCTCTCGCCAAGCCTCCTCATTCTTCCGTGCGCCTCCATGCTGAACAGTGCGACGTGGCTGTATCTGAGAGTTATTTCAGGATACGCGGTTCCACTTCTGGCTGCTCGGATTTGAGGATTTCGGAGTCTCTACATATCTTCAAACGAAGACCGTGTCTCAATAATGCGGTCAGTTCCTATCTTCTTGAAATAGTGAATATTCTTTAGCTATTATATTCTAGTGTCAACTTTTTAATGCTCCGCGAGTGTTTGTTTTCGATTTCAGGGTTGATTTGTCTATTATATGTCAAATTTAGGTTTTAATCTCTGACTTTGGAATTTGAATTATAATGAAGATTCCTTCTAGATTATCAAACTGACTATGGAGCTGGACTCCAAAACGTTTTCAATATCGATATGGTGAATTTACTTGACGTTCTTTTTGCTTTTAGTTTCCTTATACTGTATATAAACTTATTTCGTACGGTTTACCGCGAACAATGTGCCAATATACTACAATATTGATTATCCATGAATTTTTTTATATTATTTAAATGAGGTGACCCAGATATGTGCGTGACCCACCTTCCAGGGTGACCCACCTTCCAGGGTGACCCAGATATATACTTGACCCACTTTCCAGGGTGACCCAGATATGTGCGTGACCCAC
>NW_025941665.1:0-370 GCF_000764305.2 Hyalella azteca
TTGTATAAAATAGTGGCAAAGCAGTAGCAGAGGCCAGAGGGTTTTTTAGAGAGAGGCTGAAGCCTGAAGCTACATGCAAAATGATAATACAGCGGTGTCTGCATTTATTAGGCTGTTGGCCTGTTGGCTGTTGCAAATTCTTAACATCGCTGAACATTTACAGCTTGTTGCAGTATTGGTAAGGTGGGTAAGCAGTATCGAACTCACAACTCACTGTTTCAATTTTGCTGTGCAGCCTGTGCTTAGGGTAAACGCGGTATATTCCAACATCGTAATTAATTCCGTCACCTCTCCAGCTTTTCCTTTATATTAAGCTTTGTTTTAGTTCCATGCGTTCATTGATGGTTGAAATGGTGACGTCATACATTTG
>NW_025941666.1:0-609 GCF_000764305.2 Hyalella azteca
GCCCCCCTAGGGGCGGTGGAAAGATTTTGGGGGGCGGTAAAGAAGAAAAGGGCGATAGGGGGGCGATAAGGGGGCGGCAGTCCGAAGTCGAAGTTTGAACGTTTGTTTGACGATTTGTACACGTGCAGCTCATGACTCCCAACGATGGTTTTTTTACCCAGATCTCTTTTTAGCGCATTTTCTCATTTATGGAAAAAATGCACTATTGTGCTAGGCCATGTCTGTCCGTCTGTCTGTCCGTCTGTCCGCCTGTCTGTCCGTCCGTGACTTCGCGTTTTCGTCAACGAGAAAATGCGCTCTCTGTCACCCACTATCTCTCAAACTAATGAACTTAATTTGATGAAACTTGGTACACGTATTCATTAGGACCTAACGGTAATGTAAAGCTCGTATTTTTTTTTAAATTTTGCCTTCAATTGTGTTAAAATTTGCTGTCTAATTAATTTGTTAAAGTTTATACGCTTATCGTTTGTCTCGTGTTAAGAGGCATAGTCGACGCTCGTTAGCTCGATCTTGACTATTGCTTTAACCTTACCGGAGTGAAGACCTCTTGCTCAAACAGTATTATTACTTTTGTTAACTCTTGCTTATCTGTTACTTAATTTGAGT
>NW_025941667.1:0-461 GCF_000764305.2 Hyalella azteca
AATATTTCGCTCCTCGTGAGCTCTGAATATTAATTGACCGATACTTCTCACCTCGATGGCAATGATTTCTCTCCAAAAGTCAGCCGCATCTCGTCAGAAAAAAAAATAAAACGTAGATCTGAGGGAAGTTTGAGGGGAAACTGAGGGATGTCTGAGGGAGGTTGAGTAATCTCACTGAAGATTGAGGAATCTATTCGTTTAATATTGTGCTGACGATTTTATCTTTGACTGAGGCTTCCCTAAATGTAGGTAGGGTAATAGGTGATGCTGGTCCGAGTTTCAGTTTATTAGTTTGATGTCAACATGTACGTAAAATAAGGCCTGCGAACAAAAGTTAGACATTAGAACATGACATGAGTAAAATAGGCGGTAGGGTGGCTGAGTTGTTGAAGTTCAAGAGCACCAAAATTGGAGTGGTAAGTTGGTTGCGGTTTGTTTCCAGCTCTTTGTGACAGTTTCGG
>NW_025941668.1:0-165442 GCF_000764305.2 Hyalella azteca
CCAAGACAAGCCAGATGCGGATGTACGGTAAGTCGGGACAAGCCAGATCACCCAGATGCAGACGTACGTCGAGACAAGCCAGATGCGGACGTACGCCGGGCGTGTGCGCCAATAACGTTATTTTAGCTCTTTGTACGCCGCGTTGTACGCCAGTAGAAGGGCTTGGAGCCTCGTTTACGCCGGATTAATCCGCGGAAAACGGCACCATCCTGGGTATGGATTACAATTTTCGAGATCGAACAATATTCTTCAGATGATGCTGATTTATAAAATGCAGTTTCAATGGAGTAATTTAATTTATTAATGACTTTTCAAATGTTAGGCCAGTTAGGGTAAACGAGGTATATTCCGACACTTCAAGGACATAGCAAAAAATGAATGACTATAAAAAATACACTATATGCGCATTGCGCAACTCAAGTTCTGTTTGCTTTATGTCACTCTCAAAACACAGCACTACGCTCCAGCAACAATGAAACATCACAAAATGTTGCCATTTTTATTTAAAAGCCTTTAGAATGCAAACCTACCAAATCCATATATTTTAACACTGTGTGTGACTAAATTTGGCATTTTGTGAGACTAATTCCGGCCGCGCTTTAAACTCTACTACTAATTTGTAATGCTAACGCTCTTGTGTTTGAATTCTGATCGCTGTGTGAGCTGTATTGGAATATCACACAGCTTGGAATTAGAACACTATTGAATATTGAACACTGCTTTATTAGGCTTTTAATTAAGAGCTATTAGCTTTTAATTAAGAAAATTTTAATTTTTGCACACAGCTTGGAACGAGCTGTGCGTGTCTAATTCCAAGCTGTGTTGGAATTCGTTTTTATGTGTCTAAAACCGTCTATTAACTTAATCATCTATTAATTTTTTTACCACTTGAAATCAGCAAATTCAAGTAGTACCATACTTACAGGATTCCTAATATATTCACAGATGTATTTAAAAATCGCAAACCATAATATTCTTTCTACACAAACAGTTTATCGCTATTTGGTAGAGCAAGGTCAACTATCAACTTTGACACATTTTTTGATGTTCTCACTGGGTGACTTGCACTGTCTCTCATTGAATCTCAACATTTTCCTGCCAGACAGCCCAGACCTAGTGTTTTGGCAATAGTATGGCGCGCAAAAGTATGACATCACTATTTCAACCATCAATGAATGCATGGAGCAGAGAAAAAGCTTAATATAAAGGAAAAAAGTCGAGAAGTGTCGGAATTACCCACGATGTCAGAATATACTGCGTTTACCCTACAACATTTAGTTTCAAGTTATAGGAGGCATTGAAAATTTCTAAATCATGGATGGCAGTGCTTTAATGTAATAGATTACACATTTATACAAGACACAAAGAAAAATGAAGACCAAAAATATTATTTAGCAATTTATTGATCCTTTAATGATTTGTTCAAATTTTTACAGTAAGATAAAATTATGCTAACCTAATATATGTAAGTCATATATGGTAGTTAAGATGGGATTGATCAATTTATAAATCAATGATCAATGGTTTACCTTTGATTTATTTAATTTATATTCAAAGAGGAAATATTAACGCATGGTATCTATGCTGGTGTAATAAGCATTGTAAATTTTTTCATATTTGTTGACTGTAAAGTGAAATATAATTGAATATATGGTTATTTATAGAATGCCAACTACCTATAAGGCAGAGAAAAATTGCATGATTCCATTTACCCTTGATGCAAATAAAACCTCTTCATCGGTGCAGCTCAGGCACTTTTACCTATGTTTACAATTTGTAGGACATGAATAGCATTTGCAAAGATGCATGCATGTGGATGTTGACTTTGTGCACTGAACCAGTCAGACAAAAGCACTGAACCTGCCCTACACCTGCTCTCCCTTTAGCCACGTTTTATTCCCTCAATTTGTAATCAATAATTATGAAATTAAATCATTTTTACTTCATCTCCTTTTCAAATAAAAGGGTAAAATGGGTGCAAAGGGGCGAATTCAGCTTCGTAGCCACGTATTATTCTCTCAATTTGTACCCAATAATTATGAAATTGAATACATGGTTCCACATGCTTATTGCGCAGAGGCATTGATGTTTTTACAATTTTACCTCATCCCCCTTGCAAATAAAATGGGTGCAAATGAGCAAATTCAGTCCCATAGCCATGTTTTATTCCCTCAATTTGTAACCAATACTTAAAAAATTAATTGCACAAAATTAAATACATCATTGCATCCTGGTCCATCAAACATACCAGAAACCTCACTCTGTGCGCTTGCAGTCTTTCAGATTTTTAACTACTTTCTAAATAGTTGGCCAAAGACTGGCAAATATCTAAAATGCATTCCTTTCAATCCAAATGTGTCAGCAAGATATTCTGAAGATGTAAATTTTGCTGCTTATGCATCACCAAAGATCTTGCAATATTCACCCATTTTCTGTACCCTGGGCTTATTGTCCAATTGTCGGCTGGCTTCTGCTAAGCATGGAAAACGTCTACCTTTAGGGCTGCAACTTGAACTTTCCTGCCTTTCCAGAACCATGAGATTTCCACCAGATGAATTTCCCCCTACCTAATTGTTAACATAAGTGCACAATTGGGCTGTGAGATTCCAATTGTATTATAAAATCATCATGTTGGAGCTGCAATATTTCAGAAACGGGTAGAGAAATTCCAATCCTGGCTTCTGCCCAATTTTCTACCAGGCTGTAACTTAGAATCTTTTAGCTCCAGATATTGGTGTCTTTAGAAGACTTCCATTTGCAACCCCGACTGGAAAAAGTGGGATATCAAATGAACTAGTATATATGTCTGTTAACCAACTCTGCAGGATTTTTAGGCTGCTAAAAATTGCCACTAATTTAGCAGGAAGCTAGAAATAATTAATTTAATTCTAACTGAACTCAATTGCGCAATCTGGGTAATGAAATCAACTGAGGTACTACTCTCAACTGTTCCTACTGGGCCATGGTATGTAAAATGCATAGTTAAATTTTCAGCTTCTGAAATGGCTATCAAAGAAGTGATATTTATTGCCTAATTGGCTACCTAACTAGTAATCTGAGAGTAGGTATGAAAATTGAAGGATTAAAAAAGAAGGACATATACATCAGCAGAGATAGAAATATGTGGAGATTGCACTTGGCACAGGTCAAGAATGAGGCAGCAGGTTCCTTAAAATACTGTGCAAGGTGTCCTGACTAAGCTTCACCAACCTCTATAAATTTTCAAAATACATCCTTGGCATCCTAAATAATTGATATGTAAATTAGCATCCTAAATTAGGTATTGATATGTATGAGGGAACTTTGACTAGCTGTATAGACCTGACTGATCAAAGCAGAAGATGGTATTAATCAGCAATATATTCTTCAAAAGTAATGCACTTATATGTATATTCCCTAACAGGAATCCACAAGGCAATGTTAAGGCAAGGCATATGAACATAATTACCACATACATAATCCATAAATCACAAAATTTAAAGAGGCTCATTGAGCAAAAATTTGAAGTTAAAACACAGATGAAACTTTGGCTTGTTGGGGGGATCAGCAAGCCAGTAATGGTTGTGCAACTACCATAGAAAAATTTACCAAAATTTACTACCAAGCAATACATGCACACACTTTGGCTACAGAAATTTCTCACTTCAGTGCTCCTGCTACCCTCCCCACCCCATCAAGCTTACTTGTAGAACTGTGGAATGGCAGTGCTAGAGCCTACTACATGTGTACTACATTTATAGCATTACATCTCTTGGCAAGCACTTGAGCCAATATTTTCATTGAACACTATACTAATAGCTAAAGAGGTATCATGAGTATGTACCCGTAAGTTCAAACCTATAAAAATCAAAACATTATTTTTTCAAAATTAAGTATAAGGCCCTATGTAAGGAATATAGTTTATATATTATATAATTGTAGTGGCTAATATAGGCATACTGACTTCCATATATGTGTAAAATTATTATGCAGATTATGAAAGTTCAATGATTCTCCTGTGAAATGCAAACTTTTGGCGATAATATCATGAACTGTAATGATTAAATGTCTGCCAATGTGTCTAAGAACCACTATTAATTACAATTTAAGTTCATTTTAATGTAATTGTAGACAAGTACAACTTTTTTGCTGAAATTTTATATTTATTATCACTAAATCTCTTTATCTTTTTTTTTTATTTTTCTGTTGACAAATTAGGCCTAGTTTTTATGAATGTTGCAGATTTATATACTTGATGGAAAAATTTTTCAACTAAATTTCTAACTCAAATTGATTTCAGGAAAAAATGAGGAGAAACTCACAACGAGAAGCCAGAGAAAAGTTTCCTGACAGGCGACCAATAGATCCTGAACTGTTGAAGAAATACAATTATGGTCATGGCATGAGTGTAAGTTCATTTAACTATGTACTGAATATATCCTTTATTAAGATAAGTTTGCCTTAAGTGAGCTCAAGGAAATGTATGAATATGAAGATTGACAGAATTCAATATTCTTTGTCATTTCCTTGAAGTAAATTCTATTGTTCTCTCATCATTTTGATCTATCATAATGAATGAACATGGATGTTCCTTGGAGCTTATTAAATTATTTCTCTTTTATCTCAAACTATGCTCCTTGTTATTCATCAATTACAAGTTGTTCTTAAAGTATCTTCAAGCTAGATTTCAGTATCCTATTTTACTTCTTGGATAGCATTAGTAGGACTGAAAGCAACTTATTTATTGGTTATTCTAATGTACAAAATTAATGTAATCCCTCTTTTCTATCTTCAGAAATATCCAAATTTGGCCAGGGATAAATTTCGGGCCATTAAAATAAAGCAACGGGAGGTGCTTATACAACAGAGCCGAAAGGACACAGCACGTGCTGAAGTTCTGCTAACTGGTGAGTTCAATTTATATTATTGTTTGTTGCATTTGGATTCATCTAATTATAAATTGTATGCATTTACCCATGAACCTTTGTTGTTGCAGAAAAAATGTATGGTCTCTAGGACCTTTGATGAAATGTTAATTTCTCAGGGACTTGGTAATTTCTTCAGATAACTACTGAAGAGTTCATCTAATCTCAAAAGTAGCTTTCTGTTAGTCATTCTCTTTTTGTATAGAGCAATTCAGGTTCATTTGTATTAATTTTATTTTGTTTTTGCAGAACAGCCTGGCTGCATTGAAGTTGCTCCAGGTGCTTCCACCACAGAGGTCACTCAGAAAAATATACTGCAAGCTGCAGACATCACAACAAAGAAGAAAAGCTTCAGTCTACAGCTTGATAGCTTTGGTCCATATTGGTGAGTGTACCTGAAAAATTACAAGGACCATTAGATATTTATTCTTTTATTACCGTGATGGTGGAATTGAGAGTAGATGTTGAGTTCCCTTCTATTTCAACACTTGGATTGTCAACTTTTCATTTCCTATTCTTCATACAATAGTGATTTATTTCAAATTATTTAGTTACTTTGTTGCTTTAGCAATAGAAAGTTCTAAAGATTTGCAATTGGCATGACTAATTTTTTTTGTATGTTGTGTGTTGTGATATTGTTCATCCATTCCAGAGATGAAAATTTAATTCGATTTTCATTCAAAAGTAATTTTTATGCATCAGTCATTCAACCCATACTGAATGGATTGCAAATACAAAGATACCAACTTGAAATTAATTTTTTTTTATGTCGTTTTGTTGTTGAGAAATCTTTCAAAATTCTAATATGAAATCTTATGTCACACTCGCCTAAAAATCCCTCACATTTGGGAACCATGCTACAAATGATCAATACAATAATCTTGAACAGGTTCAAGGCACCTGATCATAACCATGGTTTCCAGTGAGACAAGCTGAGTAGTAAAAATTGCAATTCAGTCTGATTTAAATCCATTTATGTGAGCAGCTTCCAATACTTTCGTGATGGACGGCACCTGGCGCTGGCGGGGCAGCTGGGTCACCTCGCCACCTTCAATTGGCTCACCAAGAAGCTCACAATGGAACTGAACGCCATGGAATCGCTGCACGACGTCGTATGGCTGCAGGACACATCCGCCATTGCCGTCGCTCAGAAGAAGTGGATGAGCATCTATGACGACAGAGGCACTGAGCTTCACGTCGTCAAGAGATTCTATGATATTACCAAGCTAGATTATCTACCTTATCACTTCCTACTTACGGGATTGGTAAGATTTGTGCTCTCACAATAGTCCTCGTCTTGGCAAATTGCTTTGTTGATTGTGGTTTTTTAATTGGCTGTGATTTGTGCGCGGTACACCTTTTAAATCACTTTGAAAATATACATATTGTCCCATGTCACTGGCTCTCTGCACCTCAGTTCATGATATTGACCCAATCTGTTTGCAGCCTAGAAAGTAATATTCTATTATTATTATAATTATTATTTGAGGCTGATCCATAATGCCTTCAGAGCGGTCAGGGCAACCTCCACTACTTGGACGTCTCACTGGGCAAAGAAGTGATACTCATTCAGCCGAAGCAGCCACGTGCAGTAGCCATGGTGAACAGCCCCTTTAATGGCGTCATGGCCACCGCGCACTCTGGACTTGTCTGTATGTGGACGCCAAATTATAACGAACCGGTGGCCTCCATGCTGTGTCATAAGAGCAACATCTCGGCGCTCACATATGACCCTGCTGGCAGGTAATATACTGTTGTACGAGCCGTCTTGTATCATGGTAATTGTGAACGGGTGCGACAGAGCATACAGAATAATACTGGTCAGAAATTAATGATTGAAAATATTTTACGTCACTTACATTGTGTCATCAATCATATTGATCGGCTTGTTGTGCCTTCACAGTATATTTTCATTTCATTTTCATACTAGGGGCCCTACTGTTAAATATTGCTTGAGTAGACATAGCGCCTGATTCTTTGTCTGCAATTTTCGGGCAAAAACCGCCAGCAATTGGCTGGCAGAGTTACAAACTCGTAACTATTTTTGATCACGGCCCCGAACACCATCACAATTTTGCTCGGTTGTGTTCACTAAGATGACTGGTGTGTTAATGCAGGTACCTGCTGACTGCCGCCTACGACCGCAAGGTGAACATTTGGGACGCTCGAAACTTGGGTAGCCAACTGCAGTCTCTGTCGATGCCTCACTCCGTCGTCAGCTCCATGTCCGTCTCCCAGACCGGACTTGTGGCCCTCGCCTGTGGCCGCGACGTAAACGTCAGTCATGCATGAGCGAAAATCAGTTGATCATTTAGTAAAGTGCTCCTCGTCTCTCATTTTATATGATACTTTGGTGTCAAGCCTGGAATCTTGAGTTTGGTTTTGGTAACGTAAATAAATTTTTCTATTACTCGAATGTTAATACCTGATGTTGAAGCTTCAGTGTAACGTTAATAACTTGAATACTTCATGCAATTACTGAAGTGTGAAACTCACATTTTCATATTTTGGTGTAAAGCCCTGTATATTGCACGCTGCTGTAGAGCTTGGTGCATTTCTCCATCAACTTCGATAGAACGATGCTCGATTGAATCGTTAATGATTAACATTAGCTTATATCTCGATTAATTAAGAATGAAAATAATGAATCCCATGTTTGATGGCGCTGGTGCCTGCTAGTGATATACATGTAAGTCATGGGCAGATTTGCCTCTCCCCGTGATTGATCCTAGTTTTTTCTGTATCGCTCCCGGGAAGTTATTGCTCAGCTTTTTGTCTTACGTATCATATATCATTGACATCACTCATAGAGATCTAAATTATGCTGTATGTCACATTTTTGACAAACCAATTAAATTTTATTCTATTCCTCCCTCCTGTAGATATATAAAGGGCTGAAGGAAGGCAACTTAACTCCTTACCTGCATCATCCTCTGGAGACCAAAGTGCATCAAGTGCAGTTCTGCCCCTACGAGGACGTGCTGGGCGTCACCAGCAGATCGGGTTTCTCGAGCCTCATTGTGCCTGGTGCGTCTTGATGCTCACTCGCTTATGCTTTAGTGTTCAACGTGGTTCAGCCAACGATATCATTGCTTATTCTTCGCATTTGTTTTGTTTTCGTTAAGGAAAGTGTTCTATAAATAGACGAAACTCACTCTGAGTAAAACAAACTTGAGTGGATTATGAATTCTTCTGTACCTCAATAAACTACCAGTTGGTCACTAGTTAGTGTATATCAGGTGTTAGCGTGGAGAGATTTATTCTGACCATACACACATTTATTAAAATCATTAATTGTGTGATATGCAAGTTTGTTTTTTGTTGTTGATAAGCATATACATTCCTCGTTGAATCGGTATTATTTGCGTCAGTGACACCGACTTGATACATTATGTTTTGCTTGCCCAGGTGCTGGAGAGGCTAACTTTGACGCCTATGAAGCTAACCCCTTCAGTAACCGCACCACCAGGAGAGAAACTCTCGTCAAGAACCTCCTCGAGAAGATCCCTTACGAACACATCACTCTCGACCCTCGCACAGTTACTCAGGTAACTTTTCCTGCTAATCTACTATCTTCCAATTCCAAAGTCGAAGGATGTAATTTTTCAAGTAACATCTCGTTAAAACAGTTTCTAAAAACTTTGCTAAAATTGTTTCTCAATAATACCTCACTGAAACTAACTCCATTTAGTTAAATGGCTGCAACAAGTGGAAATTTCTATGTTGAAACTAATGAAATGAGAGGTCATGTTACCATTAGTCTTCGCTACTGTAATTTTATTCATGCTGCTGTTCTGTTGGGTAGTAGCTAGTTGCTAGCTAAATTTTACTTTAATTATTTTTTTCGTTATAGATTCTGATCATGTTCACGCTTTACCTCCTAAGACCCTGCATTTATGAAACTAACTAATTTAATTGTACATGTGAATTAATTCCCATAGGTTGACGTGCCAAGCTTGGAAGAGAAGATGGAGGAGAAACGTCGTCTGATTTATATGAAGGTTCCTAAGATTGATCCCAATCCGCGGTATCGGATGAAGGGTAAGAGCGGCTCGGCTCAGACTGCCAGACGGAAGTTGATCAAGCGCGAGGTCCACAAGAAGCGCTACATCGATAGGCTCAAAAGAGCCAGGGAGGGAGCTGGTATTGATGACGATAACGACGATGATGACACCAGCGCGGATACTTCCGATACCAAGCATGCTATTAAACGACCTACGAACATTATTGATGTTTTTAAGAAAAGAAAGTAATGAAATTTGATGTAGTTTCCATATTCCCCTTAATAAGCTGGGTAATTAATATCATTCGTAGTCGAAAATGAACTATTTTAATAAATGTACTGAGGATGTAATTGCCCATCTTGGAAGTAGCCAGTGGAAAGGGAGGGTTGAGTGATCAAGTCTTCCTGCCACTAAAGCCACTGTGATGGTATGGCCACAACCATACCACTGCTGGATTCACTGCCCCGTCGTAATAATTCTTGCGTTGAACAGCACCCAAAAAAGCAAAGTTCTTATTTATCAGAGTTAGATAAATGAATGTGTTAACCATGAGTTAAGCTCCACGGGAGAACTTGTCCTGAGTGAGATTTGAAGCCGGATCGAAAGGGTTTCTCACCACGGTAGCTCAACAGATGCATTCGCCCTCATCTGCTAGGTACTTGTCATACGCACGAGTGGCTGCAGCTTTAGTACATTTTGTAAAACGGATCGATTATTTTTTTTTGTAATTTCTACAATTCTGCTCATTCGTTATCGACACTAAAAACAGAATGTACATGGTGGCTTTACGATAAGTTTACCAACTTTTCAATATTATATTAAAGAGAGTAAATTGAATCAATTCAGCTTCATTTGAACAGGACAATGGTTTTCTTGCTTGAAACGCACGAGTGTAATCCTGTATAAATATTTTCTCTCTGCCAATGGTCGGAACTGGAATGATGCTCCTGCGGTACCGCGATGTTCACACTCCACTGCTGACTGCTCAGTTGCAAGTGTGTTGCCGTTGTGATTGGGATGCGAAAAGGGTAACTCGTGTGTCCGAAAAATCTTTCTTGTATACTTGTACTTGCTCAAAGACTGTCGAATCGATAGCTTTAATGATTTTTTTTTCAAACTGGACGTTTCATTTAATACAAAATCCTGTTCTTTTCGATTGCACCCAATGGCTCAGCAAAATTTGCTAATTGTACTCTCTGTAATGGATTATTACTTACCTGCCACCTGGTAATCTGCTGAGTGCTAACCGCTAAGCCTAATGACAGTGTGACAGTGTCGGTTCAACTCGGTTTAAATGCTGAACAAGCCTTGTGCAATTGTGCTTGCTTGAAATGCTGGTTGCTGCTGAAGGAGTGAAGTTCCTTTTCATGCATTTAATTTACACTCTTTAATCTCTTTGTTCTATTGGCATTCAATTAAAATATTTGTGATTTAGGCTATTATATTATTTTTAGCTCCCTTATCATTATGCTGATACTGAATCTCAAATACTTGTAGAATTGCTTGCACCTTGCAGAGTTGCAGTTGTAGCTAGGTACCTTATATTGAATTGAAGTAATGGATTAAATGGAAGTTATGGACTTATGGAACTTATGGAAGTTTTAGTCTCGGCTGTAGTTCACTATCACTAGGTGCCACTGTGCCAGTAGGTGGTATAGCCTGGTAGGTGCTATACTGCACAGCTAGTATGGAATATATCTACTTGGCGAGCCGCGACTGAATTTTTCGAGCCGTGGTTTTATGGATTTGCCAGCCGTGATTCCATTTCTATGAGCCGTGATTCCATTTCACCGAGCCGTGAGTTCCATATCTNTGAGCAGAGACGAGACCATAGGTTTAGGGAACTGTATTTGGTGGAATCTGGTATACAACTGAATTATTAGAAGGCTTGCTGGCCTTACATGACCTACTATTGACAGCATAGTAGTTCTACTCTAATTTGTTCAATACGTAAACACGTAACAATCTACCGGCAATAAAACAATGTTGACGATCTGATAGAGATGGTGAACAGCCAAGTGATCAATAATCCTATCCCTCACAATACATTTCATTAGCTTACAAACAACACTTGTCAGACTGATATAGCTCTAGTTGTGGCTCAAATTATAGATATATTCAATGCCTGCTGTCTACAGTGTCTTTTTTAGCAAACAAATTTGTTCGATGAAAAAAAAAACAAAAATATTTATTATTATGGCAGTTCTTGAAAATCACATATGAAAAAATCTTTCTCATCCATAACTTTTGGAAAATTTTGACCCATGTTCTAAACTGGCTTGGCAGTTGACACTTGACACTTGTGTACAATATTGGTTTTTCCTTTCCATTCCTTTGCCTGAGTAAAAAATCATACCTTGCAAGTAAAAAGGTTATGCTCTTTCTTGGAAAATGAAACACTAACAATATACAATTTTTTCACTTGCTGAATAGGAGTTCTCAAAATGCAAAGTAACACAGCCAAGCAAATGAAAAACTGACTTACGAAATGTGGTCATGTATGTATGTGATTAAGTACTTCATAGTTCCTGTCCAAACACAAATGACCTAAATTTAGCAGTAAGTCATATCATTGTTAGGATAAGCAAAAAAAATTTTGCTTAAAGTTTGAAAAAGTCTGCTTCAACAAAGGCTCACTCTCTCTGAAACAAAATTAGTTGCTTGGCATTGCCCATTTTGTAGTCTCATTTTGATTTGCATTCATTTTTTCATATGTGGCAGCCAGCATATGTAAGTGAACATGAATTTGCAATATTTGGCAGAACTTTCTGAAAATTGCAGGTAAAAACAATCATTTCAAGCACGAATTTTGTAAATTGTGGCTTAGGATGTGCTGATATCCTTCATTAAAAAAAATTTAAGCAAATGCCATAGTAATGGGCAAAATTTTCCCCAAGTATGAGTGTTTTTTTTTCATTCATCAGCCGCTTCTATAATTATCTACAAATTGTTATAAACACTGCAAAAAATGAGTAAAAGTAGTTAAAATTTAGCCAAAATATTTCATTGTACTTGCAAGATATGTGATTGGAGTTTGGTAATTAATTTATTTTTAACATTTCCACAAGGCAGTTGTTATGTGCATAGCCCTGAAACTATGTAAATTATTCCATTCAAATCCCAAGGATAATTAAAACCTTCTTGAACCTGACTGTTCAATTCCCTGTGTTTGATATTGTTCTTATAAATTTATTCATTACTAAGGAGCATAAGTATGGTTGAATTTTTATGCCAAGGCAGATAGAAATTGTTTTCAAAACTTCTAAATGTGAATCAACAGTACTAGCTCCCAAGATTCACATTTTAATTTTCATTTGAGTTGACAAAAGCAGATTAATGTTTTTAGTTAATGTATAAATACAGACTATGATTTCTGATTGATATATTTTCATAGAGCATTTTACATTAAAAATGTATATACTAGTTGCACTAGTTTCACTTACCAACTGATTCAATATTTTTCAGCAATTCCATTGGTTTATTTACAGGGGTTTTAAATTTGGGTTCAGAAATTTATTTTTTTGTGACAGATTCATGGCGCTTCATTAAAATTTACAAAAAATTGTACTGTTTCACTTTTTGAGCTATAATTTGGTACAAGCAGTGATATTTGTTATCCAGATCATTCAAAGTGCAGTGTTTTTAATTTGAACTGAAGTGATATTAAGACTTGAGAGAGCAGTGAGACAAGAGGCAGCATGGGTGCGTGGTACAGTGGTCGCACCTGTCGCCTGGTGGGGGTGTTCGTGATGACGGCTCTGTTCTTCTTCGTCGAGCTCATCGTGGGCTACATCACCAACTCCATGGCCCTTGTTGCTGACAGCTTCCACATGCTCAGCGATGTCCTGGCCCTCATCATAGCCTTCCTCAGCGTCAGAGTCAGCAGAGTCAGTATCTCCTTCATTATTTCCTTTAATATTAATTATTTTATATGTTACTATATATTTCTATTATTACTGATGTTATTTCTTGTAAATTAACTAGGTATCCAGCATGAATGCCTTTCCATCACGCCCACGTGCTTAGCAGTGATGTCTTGGCCTCAATAAAGCTAGCCTGATTATTGTATTCATATCGTTAATTATTTTCATTTAATGGAAACTAGTTTCTAAGTTTCCTCCATATTTTGAAACTACCCACAGCCTCACCAACCTCTCACGGTTCCAAATTTTATTGTATCAGATTTACGTCTGTCATGTACTTACTTCCGCAAAAATTTCAGTATTCAATGCTTCCTATGGCTTGAAAACGAATGTTGTTACATTCGAAACGTCGTTAGTAGATTACAATTACTTCCTTTAGCCTGTATTTTGATCAACCAGCGTCATCTGAAAAATATTGTTTGACCCTGAAAATTTAAATCAATGCATTCTCTGGCCATTAACCACCCGCGTTTTAATAGTACATATTGTGCACGAATGCTTCAAATCATACTTTTTAGTCGTATATTAATGCTGACCAGCATATCTTTTAAAATATAAATTTATTTTTGTCTTACGTGAATGTTATTTTAAAGATTATTATCATTAAAGATTGCTACTATAGAAATTATTCGCGTTACGTCTTGTTTATCAGTGCCTCCTGTCCAACATAGAGCCGCTTATCTTTCTTCTTATCTACGAGTCAGGGACAGGTCTAGAAACTCCTGTCCTTGCAACCATTTCACATTTTATCGCAGAACTACACGAATCGTTTAAATATTAAATTTACACACAAATATTTTTTACCATGGGAAAAGTACAATAAAATAAGGCAAAATTGAAACAAAACTTATGCCGAAGTTGGATATTGCGACTAATTATGTAATGTAGGCCTACACGTGACTGTGTGCTTATGTGTTGTATGACTAAAATTATGTGTATATGTTTTCGACTTATTTTCAGTCGGGCTAAAAAATTGGCAGTTATTATGTTTGGTCACTTCTTACATTGTCTGCACCCCTTACAGTTTATACCTCATGCAGCAGATAATTCCTCTAGCAAGCAGATCGCACCTTGCCTGCAGCAGATCATTCCTCTAGCAAGCAGATCGCTCCTTGCCTGTAGCAGATCATTCCTCTAGCAAGCAGATCGCTCCTTGCCTGTAGCAGATCATTCCTCTAGCAAGCAGTGTTTTCTGTGCAACAAAGAGTGTCCAGGAGCGTTCTCTTCCCAAGCACTTACTAATTAAGAATGTCAAAACTTTCATAGCCACATGCTCACATTTCCCTATCCACATCTTCCCACGATTTGATCGTATTTCTACCATTCCTACATCTGATCGCGCCGGACTGCTATATTAAACATTTTACATCAGAAAATGCACAGTTTCGATCTTGCCATTCCTCTCAGCCATCATTGAGTTATAACGGCGCAGTCGTATACTGACTGCGTTATAACGTTAAAAAAATATAACTCAGCACTCACAGCAGTGAGTGACAGAGAGCGCGTTTTCTCGTCGACGAAAACTTGAGGTCACGGACGGACGGACGGACGGACGGACAGACAGACATACGGACATGGCGAGCACAATAGTGCATTTTTTTCATAAATGAGGAAATGCGCTAAGAAAGCGGTCGTGCTGAACGCTGTTCCCTCCTATTGAAAGCTACAATTGTTCCGATAATGAATTCATCCTAAGATCACATAACGGTGGTGCATTCAAGTACATCGCTTAAAGAAACCCTTACACGTTCTACAACATTTGGCATTGAATAGAAACCTTCCTTGTTATAAGCACATCGCTGCACATGCATTCACACAGCCCGATGTAAACAGTCCCGAGGTTCTCTCTGACCGGAAGGTGTTGTTGAAGTTTTCTTAGAAAACAGGCATTGTTGAGTTGTTTTAGCAGGCTTCCGTTAACGTCCTTGAGCTCGGTATTGTCCAGCGAGCTTTCCGCGTGCCGCTTTCCTGAGATACGTTGTTTTTATGGAGTGTGATTTGCTACGATGCTTGCAACAGCACTGCTGGTACAGGCAGTTTCACTGCACCTCTTCTACCTCGCCTCTATAACACCGGTGGATAGTTGCCTGGTCTGTCATGTATTTTATTATAATGTTAGTGTATTTTGGCAAAATTTGTTCATTTAAGCAGGTTTCATTGAAGACCAGAGAATTAGTTTTATTGACAATTTACTTATTAGTTCTTTTAATAGATTCGATTTATTGAAGAAAATAATAAGAAAATTTATTATAATGCTGCAGGTCTGCGTTTTTCTAGTGAACTCGTGGCTTGTGCGTTCACTTCTTCGCGCCGTAGTCAAAATAATTTATGTGTTGAATTGTCCGAGGAAATGAACGCTTGAGCTTCTTCAATATTGTGGAGTCGCTATCTGAGATTCCTTTACTCCCATGATTTATACCGAGCTGAAGCCAGAGTGAAAATGTCATCGTATGATTAGGACTTAACTTTAGAATTTGTTGTTGTTCTATAGTAATAATATTGTAGGTAATAGTATTTAAATTATCAATGTGCAAGTGTCTTCTTAAGTCGCTGTGTTTCTTGAGCGGAAGAAATTTACAGAGGAGTGCGTGTGGAATGCAACTCCTGGAAATAAAGCAGTTGTTGGTGTTGTCCAGTCAGCTGACCACGTAACCAGACATGACGCAGACACGTCCTGGAAATTGGCGCCGGTTTCTGCTTTTTCTGCTTCGGGAATGTCGCGTTTTATTCTTGGCTTGTCAGCGCATGGCCGCATGCTAATTGTGCTGGCATGAAGTATAGTATATACTATAGCATCACGCGCACAGATGTCTCGATAAGTTAAAGGGGGAGCTTCAGCATCATCATATCTGTGTCATTGTTCCTTGCATGATCATTGTTATCACTGTGATCTTTGCTCTCATCATATCACCGTCATCATTGCGCTCAGCGTCATATTTCCCTTCAACATCATCACTGCATATGACCGTCATCGTACCGTTGTTTAGAACTGAACACAGCATGTTGCTCGAATGAACGCAAAATACTAAGGTTAGGCTAATAACCGTACCACCAAAACTGTCAGAAGCACAAGAAGTATACGGCCAGTTTCATCATTGGCATTTATCCAATCATGAAGAACAACTTAATCGAAAAAAAGAAGCGTTTAGTTCACACCTTATTACACTCTAGGATTACAAAGTTACACTTCATTACCGGGGTGTATTAGTTTGAGAGTCTATTGTATAAAAATGTCCTCTTATTCGTGGATGTAGTGATTTAACTTGTACGTATAACCGAGTGTTTGACGCAGTCCAAGTATTTGACAGTCGAGTGAAAAAGCTGCCGTGTTAATGCATTTAATTGTTTGTTTTAATCTGGTCTTTGACTTGAAGACAGCCATGTGTGGTGTTAGTGTCTTGGTGGAAACCTATAGCTGTGTTTCCAAGAATAATTGAAAACTTACGAGGACATTCACGAGTTGACCAGGAATATATTTTCCTGGAAAACCTCATTGATGGCTGGCAAAGTTAGTTTTGAACGTTAGTTACTGAGCGTCTGAGTCGCTTTCTTCCAAAATGGGAGCGACGCGAGGCCGTTAAAGGGACTCGAGCTCCCGGTACACATGAACAGTTCAAGCATACGAGCTAAACTGGCGCCATGAAGTCGACTGCTACACGCAATGTTCCGAATGAAAACATTTTCAATGAAGATATGATGAATTTACTTTGCGTTTTCTTTGCTTTCTAATTAATAGTGAACATGCGATTTAAGCAAGCGGATGATATATAAGTACGCACTATTCTCGCCTCAACATGCATCTTTGATTTTTTAACACGCGTAGTCTCTGATCCCAATAAAAAACTTTCAGTGGGATTTAAAGACTTCGCCACCCATGCACGTGACTGTTCCTGCAGATTTTCATAGTATAAATTGATTAATGGACTGTGGTTAAATTGACTAATGCTCAACGGGTAAATATATTCATGTGCAAGGATAAATCATGCGTGACGACCTTCACTCATTGCCTTAGCCTCCGTCGATCAACGCTTGGCTTGGGTTTAAGAGAATTGCTTGAAAACTGTGGGCACTGAGTCACTTATCCAGCGGGCCACTCATCATGTGAGTTACTCATCCAGTGAGTCAAGTTCAGCTGTTGGTGCAGGTGACCAGCCGTCTTCTGCCTCTAACTGGAACCTGTGTAACAAATTGCTTATCTGCCTCCAATGTAAAGAACACCGCTACGTCACTACGAGTTCCTGCGCTTCCATGAACGCCGCAACGTCACTCAGCGTCGATTCAGGGTTCCCAGAACGTCGTAGCGTCATCGCGTCTTGCGTTCCTCATCTGGCGCACCTTCGTCGCCGCGACCATCAGACGCTGCCTTGCTTCCATCAAGTTATCAACTTATCAGATTACGTACTTGCCATGATGGAGATCTATTGCATTAAAGCATTCCTCTTGTGTCGTGCTCGAGTGTTTTTTCACTGACCTTTTTTAAAGTGCAGAACTTTTTTTGCACTTTAAATATTTTTTTTCCGTTGCCTTCGTAGCATGAACCTCGTCGAATCTTCTTTATATGTACATACTACCTTTTTCTTTTGTTTACCGTTCAGCTTTAGAACCACTGACAGCAGAATATTTTTACGTTATTTTATCTTCTTTATTCATGCTCCCTGTAGCGTTTATCTTTATCCTCCAATTTCATTGTTCTCAGTTGCATCCTGCAGTTAGGCATTTAATAATTCGCAGTCGATCGTGCAGTTGTTTGTTGGCAACTGCTAACGTCATACTCAGCCTTACGAGGCAGCGATTTCAATAGTCTCCCCGCGCTCGCTGTGCGCAGCCAAAGCCACATACACATACAATATCTCGCGTTTCAGAACAAGCGTGGCTGATCTGAAAGAATTCTTTCTCGAAAGCCAGCAGTCGCCCAAGCTTCATTCTTCCTAGGCAACCTCTTGGTTCTAACGAACGTTTTTTTATTTGTCAATTTGAATAAATGCGGTTAATACTGCTGATGAGAGAGAACAGCTTGATTTCAGTTTAGGTGTATGCCGACAGACTAGCCTGTGTTATTTGCTGTCATCTGTTGAGGTTAACGACTGTTCGTGACATTTTTATCGTACCCGAAAGCATAGTGAGCACCTGCCGCTATTGAGGCTCATAGTGAGCACCTGCTGCTATTGAGGCTCATAGTGAGCACCTGCCGCTATTGAGGCTCATATAGTGAGCACCTGCTGCTATTGAGGCTCATAGTGAGCACCTGCTGCTATTGACAACAGAACTTACGTAACGCATACGTTTTTTTTATAGTTTTTCATTTCTCGATGCGTCCTTAATGTGTCGGAATATACCGCGTTTACCCTACTCTGTAGCATGTAGGACAGGTAGTTCACCTGCTTCACCGTAATTGATAGATCATAGATGTAGGCCAAGTTTGAACTTTTGTCCTGGACTCCTAGCTTGGAGTTGTTTGTTTTTACTGTCATGCAGGTTATGAATTTTCCTACTTAGTATTATAAAAAAAATAAAAAAAAATCAGCTAATCAAATTATTGTATGGCAGCCCCAAGGGGCAATGGCCAAAGTGATAAAATTGTAAATACAATTATAGTCTTATAATGTTATTGCAATTGTGGCATTTGTACACTTTTTAACAATTAGATAGGAGGTAATTCATCTAATCCTAATAGAAATTTGGCAGCTCCAAAAATGGCAGGAAAAAATATAGGGTAAACTCGGTATATTCCGACATCGTGGGTAATTCCATCACCTCTCTAGTTTTTCCTTTATATTAAGCTTTGTTTTAGTTCCTTGCGTTCGTTGATGGTTGAAATGGTGACGTCATTCATTTGCACATCGAACTACTGCCAAAACACTAGGTCTTGGCCATCTAGCGGGAAAATATTGAGATCCAAAGAGAGACAATGCACACTACCCAGCGAGATCATCGAAAAATGTGTCAAATTTGACAGTTGACCAGGAATATAGGGATTTGGTAGGTTTGCATTCTAAAGGCTTTTAAATAAATATGGCAACATTTTGTGACGTTTCATCATTGCTGGCGCGTAGTACGGTGTTTTGTGAGTCACATAAAGCAAGCAGAACTCGAGTAACGCATACGGTTATTTTTTATAGTTTTTCATTTCTTGATGCGTCCTTAATGTGTCGGAATATACCGCGTTTACCCTATTCCGACACTTTAAGGACGTAGCAAAATATGAATGGCTATAAAAAATACACCATATGCGCAACTTGAGTTCTCTTTGCTTTACGTCACTCCAAAAACACCGCACTACGCGCTAGCAACAATGAAACGTCACAAAATGTTGCCATATTTATTTAAAAGCCTTTAGAATGCAAACCTACCAAATCCATATATTCCGACACCGTGTGTGACTAAATTTGGCATATTGTGAGACTAATTCTGGCCGTGCTTCAAACTCTACTAATTTGTAGTGCTGACACTCTTGTGTTCGAATTCCGAGTGCTGTGTGAGCTGTATTGGAATATGACAGCTTGCAATTAGAACACTATTAAATATTGAACACTACTTAATTAGGCTTTTAATTAAGAGCTATTAATCTTTTAATTAAGAAAATTTTGATTTTTGCACACAGCTTTGAACAAGCTGTGTGTGTCTAATTCCAAGCTGTGTCAGAATTAGTTTTTATGTGCCTTAAACCGTCTCTTAACTTAATCATCTAATAATTTTTTTACCACTTAAAATCAGCGAATAAAAGTATACTGAAAGGATTCCTAATATATTCACAGACATATTTAAAAGTCTAAAACCATAATATTCTTTCTACACAAACAGTTTATCACTATTTGGTAGAGCAAGGTCAACTATCAACTTTGACACATTTTTCGATGTTCTCACTGAGTGATGCGCACGGCCTCTCTTTGGATCTCAACATTTTCCTGCCAAACGGCCCAGACCTAGTGTTTTAGCAATAGTATGGCGCGCAAAAGTATGATGTCATTATTTCAACTATCAACGAATGCATGCAACTAAGAAAAAGCTTAATATAAAGGAAAAAAGTCGATAAGTGTTGAAATTACCCACGATGTCGGTATATACCGCGTTTACCCTAGTGACATAACATAGTGATGTTGGTGCTGAAGTGTAGGGCGTAGGCCTGATGAGGCCTGTTGCTGATTATTTTACTTTTTGTACCTTGTTCACCGAAGATCTAAAATCATGTCATTTGACCGGATTTTTTCATGACTGATGATAGTTTGAATTTTGAAATAGCTACTAGACTTCCACCAGGTTCGATATGGTGGCGGTGCTAGGCATTCTACATTTAAAGTCTGAAGTCTGAACATATATTTTTCCATAGCTTTATGTAGTCTGTTCTTGAATGCTTTCATACTTGGAGCACCAACGATGTCATCGGGGAGGCTGTTCCACATGTCGGTGATTCAAAGCAAGAAGAAATGTTGTCGAATTGAGAAATTGCAGCACAGTTTTTTTAGTTTATAGCCGTGGCTCCTGGTGTTGGTTCTTTTTTTCAAATTCTAGTAATCCTTCAGAGACTTTATATAAACTATGAGTATACTTGTAACTTGTATACTTCAATGAGGTCCCCAGTCCCCACACAGATGTCAATAACTGCTGGAAGCTTCATAATCTTTAATCTTTTTTCATAAGATTCTTAAAGCCTGGAATTATCCTTGTTGTGCATCTTTGAACATTCTCTATTAAATTTTTGTCCTTTTCAAATCTTGGTGACCAGTGGACCACACAATAGTTCCAAACTCTAGATTTGGGTGCATGATGGCAACAAACAACTGCTTCATCGCTTCTGCATCTAGGAATTTGTATGAGCGTCTGATTAGTCCAAGAAGTTTGTTGGATGTGTTGCCTTGCATTTAAAGTTTAAACATGCTTAGAAAATTTCAGCTCCTTGTTGACATAAACTCCCAGATCTTTTTACACACTAGACTTTTCAATCATTACTCTCTTGGTGCAATCATGTTTTTTCATACTGTAATCTTGCTGTTCATTGTTCTTCCTGAGGTGAAGTACTTTACACTTGTCAGCATTAAACTGCAGCTGCCACGTATCAGCCCTGTTAAGTGTTAACTAAACTGTCAAGATCATCTTGCAATCATCATCTTTGACACATCCTTCACTGTAATATAAACTTTTGTTTTATCAGCATACATGGAGCACATGCTGGACGCTGCTTATGGCAGATCGTTTATAAAAGCAATGAACAAATTAGGCCCAAGAATGCTTCCTTGTGGCACGCCATTGCGCACTGATGCCCAGTCTGATACCGTTCCGTTAATACTGACACGTTGTCGTCTACCTACTAGAAAATCTCTGATCCATTGGAGTACTTTTCCCTCAATTCCCAAAGATTTCACTTTACACAACAGCCGCTCATGCGAAACACTGTCAAATGCTTTGGCAAAATCAAGGTACAATGCATCCACTGGCTCCCTTTCGTCCAGCAGGCGAGGCCAATCGTTCAACGTAGATAATAAGTTAGTGGTGCATGTTACGTTTGCTAGTCGTATGACTAAGTCCAGGCTAGCTATAAGGATGAAGATGAGCAGAGACGAGACCATAGGTTTAGGGAACTGTATTTGGTGGAATCTGGTATACAACTGAATTATTAGAAGGCTTGCTGGCCTTACATGACCTACTATTGACAGCATAGTAGTTCTACTCTAATTTGTTCAATACGTAAACACGTAACAATCTACCGGCAATAAAACAATGTTGACGATCTGATAGAGATGGTGAACAGCCAAGTGATCAATAATCCTATCCCTCACAATACATTTCATTAGCTTACAAACAACACTTGTCAGACTGATATAGCTCTAGTTGTGGCTCAAATTATAGATATATTCAATGCCTGCTGTCTACAGTGTCTTTTTTAGCAAACAAATTTGTTCGATGAAAAAAAAAACAAAAATATTTATTATTATGGCAGTTCTTGAAAATCACATATGAAAAAATCTTTCTCATCCATAACTTTTGGAAAATTTTGACCCATGTTCTAAACTGGCTTGGCAGTTGACACTTGACACTTGTGTACAATATTGGTTTTTCCTTTCCATTCCTTTGCCTGAGTAAAAAATCATACCTTGCAAGTAAAAAGGTTATGCTCTTTCTTGGAAAATGAAACACTAACAATATACAATTTTTTCACTTGCTGAATAGGAGTTCTCAAAATGCAAAGTAACACAGCCAAGCAAATGAAAAACTGACTTACGAAATGTGGTCATGTATGTATGTGATTAAGTACTTCATAGTTCCTGTCCAAACACAAATGACCTAAATTTAGCAGTAAGTCATATCATTGTTAGGATAAGCAAAAAAAATTTTGCTTAAAGTTTGAAAAAGTCTGCTTCAACAAAGGCTCACTCTCTCTGAAACAAAATTAGTTGCTTGGCATTGCCCATTTTGTAGTCTCATTTTGATTTGCATTCATTTTTTCATATGTGGCAGCCAGCATATGTAAGTGAACATGAATTTGCAATATTTGGCAGAACTTTCTGAAAATTGCAGGTAAAAACAATCATTTCAAGCACGAATTTTGTAAATTGTGGCTTAGGATGTGCTGATATCCTTCATTAAAAAAAATTTAAGCAAATGCCATAGTAATGGGCAAAATTTTCCCCAAGTATGAGTGTTTTTTTTTCATTCATCAGCCGCTTCTATAATTATCTACAAATTGTTATAAACACTGCAAAAAATGAGTAAAAGTAGTTAAAATTTAGCCAAAATATTTCATTGTACTTGCAAGATATGTGATTGGAGTTTGGTAATTAATTTATTTTTAACATTTCCACAAGGCAGTTGTTATGTGCATAGCCCTGAAACTATGTAAATTATTCCATTCAAATCCCAAGGATAATTAAAACCTTCTTGAACCTGACTGTTCAATTCCCTGTGTTTGATATTGTTCTTATAAATTTATTCATTACTAAGGAGCATAAGTATGGTTGAATTTTTATGCCAAGGCAGATAGAAATTGTTTTCAAAACTTCTAAATGTGAATCAACAGTACTAGCTCCCAAGATTCACATTTTAATTTTCATTTGAGTTGACAAAAGCAGATTAATGTTTTTAGTTAATGTATAATATAGACCACCTGCTGACGTGAAGTTTACATATAATAATACCCTATCAATGCATTCTATTACCGTAGCTATAAGAACCTGTTCTCTGAGCTGAGACTCGCCCCATGCCTACGAGGGCGCCCGTGTAGGTCTTGTGAAGGGTCTAGGCTGTGGTGTTGCGGGCTGTAGGGTCTTGTGAAGGGTCTAGGCTGTGGTGTTGTGGGCTCTAGGGTCTTGTGAAGGGTCTAGGCTGTGGTGTTGCGGGCGCTGGTGCACGTGCTCGGCATGCTAGTGAGGGCTCATGGTCTAGTTTCTGTGTGGTCTTAGAATAATAGCCGAACAGGCGCTCCTTGTGTTGTCTTTACTCATAATATTTACTTTTGATATTTTCGCATATTACTTTTGATATTTTCGCATAGGTATTACTTTTGATATTTCCACCTTCGTAGTATGAGATTAGAGTTAGGTTTTAAGTACCGGTAGCTACCATATAATTTGACGCCAAATCGATGTTGTGATGTTCATAGTATAATATGTAATATGACTAGATACGCACTGAGGTTTCCAAAGTTGAATGTATGAGTTTGTTTTAAGATCATTTTGTGCGCCGGTTGGTGATCTGAAGGTTTGATTCAGAACACGTACAGTTCTGCTGCGCCGCTCTTTACTTCTCTTGCGCATTGCTCTTATTCTGCAATAAACAACACAACTGTTATGATTGATCTTACGTTTTTAATGAATACTTTTGCGTATTATGTTGTTTACTCTGATACACATTTCGCTCTTTTATATTATGTTCTTTACTCTGATATTCATTTCACTCGTTTAATTACTATAATGTATTAAATTCGCACTTAGCAGTTATATATTACTCTACTGTTTACTGCGGTGAGAGTTAATTTAGTTTAGCTCTGTTAGTTATTATATCGCATGCGGTGACCTCGTTTTGTTTTTTAAAACTGAATGAGTGTAGCCTGCAGTTACAGTGCAACCTGCAGTACATTCACGTTTTATTTTTTTTGCCACAGACGCAGTCCACGTGGAAGTACAGCCCATTCACGTGTTATTCTCGTGCCACAGACGCAGTCCACGTGGAAGTACAGCCCATTCACGTGTTATTCTCATGCCACAGACGCAGTCCACGTGGAAGTACAGCACATTCACGTGTTATTCTCGTGCCACAGACGCAGTCCACGTGGAAGTACAGCAAGAACAAGAACACGTTCGGGTGGGCGCGGGCTGAGGTGCTAGGGGCGCTCGTGAACAGCGTCTTCCTTCTCGCCCTCTGCTTCTCCATCTTCGTCGAGGCCATCGAACGGTGAGACTATCATGTAACGGCCAATACCAATCAGTACCTGATGGCGGGATAATGCTTTACGTGTTGTATAATTAACTGCTTGCCAAGAGTGCAGTGGCGGCGAGTTAGTGCTCTACGTGTAGAACAATCGACCGTTTGTCATCAGTTTAGTGGAGTCCGAAGTCGATGTCAGAAGTTCGAACGTTTGGCGATTTGTACACAACACGTGCAGCACATAACTCCCAGCGATGGTTTTGTCACCCAGATCTGTTTTTTTTAACCTCTCCTGGGTTTACGTCTCAGACAAACTAACGGCCGGACTCGCGGCCGGTCTCACTGCCAATTTCCAAATTCAATGATCAAGGAATATCTCTCAAACTAATGAACTTAACTCGATAGTACATGTAATTAGTACATGTATATTTAGTACAACCAAGTACATGTATTCATTAGTACATGTATTCATTAGGACCTAACGATAATGTTTAGCTCGTGAAAATTGTTTGAATTTTGCCATCGTTTGTTTGTGCCATAGTTATATGGCAATACGGGCCGAAATTCACAGTGATCAAGTAATTTCTTCCAAACTACTGAACAGATTCAAACGAAATTTTGAATTTGCAGTCCTAACTACCGAACGTTAATGTTTAGCTCGTGAAAATTTTTTCGATTGTGCCTTTGTTGCGATTTTTTTTTTCATTTCACCTTCATTCGTGATTTAAACAGCAATATGTGTTTAAATTCGCAGTAACCAAGAAATTTTTTCCAAACTGCTGAACAGATTTGAACGAAACTTAGTATTTAAATACCTAACCTCAGCAACGGTGATGTTTAGCTCGTTACAATTTTTTCGTTTTGCCTTCGTTTGAGAATTATACGGCTATACGTATACGGCTCTTGGTTAAACCGGCCGGTAGGAAAGCCAGTCGTTCCTCCTATATCTGTATCTGTAATTTTGGCCTGTTTCGCAATATACGCGTAACTCACGAATGAAGGTGAAATTAAAAAAATAAATACGAGCTAAGCATCACCGTTAGGTTTTGATGAATACATGTTCCGAGTTTCATAGAGCTGCGTTCATTAGTTTGGGAGAAATTACTTGATAACTGAATTTGGAGATTGGTCGTGAGACCGGCCACGAGTCCGGCCGTAAATTCGCCCGAGACGTCCTATATGCATGGTTTCTAGTGCTGAAACAGTTAAAACAGCTGAAAAACATATTGGTTCACTAAATGGGGTTCTATTTGTGAAATACACATTTGTGTTTAACCTTTCTCTTTTAAAATTGCAGTGTACTAAATTTTAAGATAGGCGTATGTCTGTGGGGGCGCTAGAAATTCACTAGGGAGCCAAAGGGGGCGCCAGCCTAGCTGAAAAAGTTTGGGAACCACTGGTTTAGTGGCAGCGAGCCCGTGCTCTACGTGTAGAACAATCGACCGTTTGTCATCAGTTTAGTGGCAGCCAGCCAGTGCTCTACGTGTAGAACAATCGACCGTTTGTCATCAGTTTAGTGGCAGCCAGCCAGTGCTCTACGTGTAGAACATTCGACCGTTTGTCATCAGTTTAGTGGCAGCCAGCCAGTGCTCTACGTGTAGAACAATCGACCGTTTGTCATCAGTTTATTGGCAGCCAGCCAGTGCTCTACGTGTAGAACATTCGACCAATTACCGTAATATGATTGGTAGCAAGCCATAGTGTTCTACGTGTAGAACAATAATGAGTTAGCAACAATCACAAGTGTTCGTATGTTAAGTTGACTACATCGCTTACTAGGTGTTCATGCCCCTGCTCCTGCACAGGATGTACGAGGGCAAGGAGGTGCTGCACAACCCTGAGCTCATCCTATACGTGGGCGTCGTGGGTCTCGTCGTGAATATCATCGGCCTGGCCCTGCTGCACAGTGAGTAACCCTACAACTAATCTGTTTTATTACTTATTATACCCCCTTAATCTTCCTGCTTTGTAGTAGTGGGTGAGTTCTTGACCTGGTTTTAAGTACTTATATCATCAGTCTGCTTATATCGCAAGTTCACAAGGAATTTAAAAGCAAAGAAAACGCCAAGAAAATTCACCATATCGATATTGACCATATTGATATTGATTGAATATCGATATTGAATATCGATATTCAATATCGATATGGTGAATTTTCTTGGCGTTTTCTTTGCTTTTAAATTCCTTGTGACCTGGTTTTGTATTGTATAGCTATTTAATTCGAATTTGAATATTAAATTTGATTTCGAATATTAAATTCGAAGCTGGAACTGTAAGCGACATACGTGGGGCATGTATCAGGAGGTGGAGGTGAGATAAGTAAGATATGAAACCGGAACTTGAGATACGTGCAACAAGAAGCGGGGGAAATGAATTGAGGTCCATGGCGACATGTGGTTGGGGACGGGAATGAGAACAGCTTGCGAGAACCTCGAGCCAAATGTCCTGACCAAAAAGTGACGGCAGCCCCGACGCAAGATTCATTATTCCCAGGAACCTAATAACCGCTCTGTCAATCCGAACTATGAAAATTTGCTTAAGCACACGTAGCGGTCTGAGTACACGTAGCGGTCTGAGTACACGTAGCGGTCTGAGTACACGTAGCGGTCTGAGTACACGTAGCGGTCTGAGTACACGTAGCGGTCTGAGTACACTTAGCGGTCTGAGTACAACTAGCGGTCTGAGTACACCTTGCGGTCTGAGTACACCTTGCGGTCTAAGTATATGTAGCGGTCTGGAGTACACGTAGCGGTCTGAGTACACCTAGCGGTCTGAGTACACCTTGCGGTCTAAGTATATGTAGCGGTCTTGACTCTTGAGTACACGTAGCGGCCGACTTATCACCTGTAATTTAGCTTGAAAAACAATCAGTTATTGGCTGACGGAGATACGAACACGTAAATTTTTTGATAGTACATCCTCAAGGCGTCAGGACCACGTCCGTAGGTTGTGATGGCACCAAACGTTCATTGATTTATTCTTCCGCCACAGAGCACGGTCACGGCCACAGCCACGGCGGCGGAGGTGGCCACGGGCACAGCCACGGCGGGGCATCTGCTCGCCGGTCGTCACGACAGGCGACGATCAACACGCTCGTCGCCACAGACGACAACGAGAACGATCAGCGTCTTGCGTCCGGCGGCTCCATCTCCATCATGGCGGCCGCGGGTGGCGGGGCGGGCGGCGGGACGGACGGCGGGGACGACGAGCGGCGGACCGACAAGAAACGCGGCAAGAAGTCCTCCGTGTCCATGAACATGAAGGGCGCCTTCCTGCATGTTCTTTCCGACGCCCTCGGTGGGGTCCTGGGGCATGTTGATACGGGGGAGGGGGGGGGGGAGTTTGTGTGTTAGATTAAAAGAATATCTTTTTGAAAGGATTGTGTGTTAAATTAGAAGGATTATCTCTTTTGAAAGGATTGTGTGTTAAATTAGAAGGACTATCTTTTTTTGAAGGATTTGTGTGTTAAATTAGGAGGCCTATCTGTGTGTGGTCAATGCAATAGGTCTACAATGATCGTAATATGTGGCGATCCTCAAAAGATCCTTATGACCATCATCATAATGATCAATATAAAGACCAATTTAACGATCTGTGTGACGAGAAAAATAACTATAAATAAAACGAGCTAAATAACGATCAAAACTACGATCGACACTACGATGTATACGACAAAGCGTGTTCACAGGGTCGGTGGTGGTGATCGTGAGCGCGTTGATCGTCTGGAAGACAGACTTCGTGTACAAGAGCTACGTGGACCCCGTGCTCTCCATGCTGCTCGTGCTGCTCATCTCGTACACTACGTGGCCGCTGCTCAAGGAGAGTGCGCTCATCCTGCTCCAGACCGTGCCCACGCACATACAGGTGCGTGACATGCATGTACAGGTGCGTGACATGCATGTACAGGTGCGTGACATGCATGTACAGGTGCGTGACATGCATGTACAGGTGCGTGATGCGTGACATGCAGGTGCGTGCCACGCATACACAGGTGCGTGACGTGCATGTACAGGTGCGTGATGCGTGACATGCAGGTGCGTGCCACGCATACACAGGTGCGTGACATGCATGTACAGGTGCGTTTAATACAGTGTCAAATAATACCTGCTCTTACACAAAGCTGATGCGTATTGTTTGAATAATACCCATGCAGAAACTTTCCCATCACGCATGCCTCTCTTCTGAAACTATCCAATATGGATGTCCAAAATCAGTCTAAACCTAAAGTGGGCGGTTTCTAGAACAAAAAAAGGAAGGGTTTTTAGAACAAGTTAAATGTTTCCAGAAAATAACAGTAAAGGTTAAAGTCTATAAGAAAATACAAGAAATTGATATTATCCGTTGGGTGGGAGGAATATGGCTTTATCATCGAATCGGGGATAATGGCATGTTTTTTAGATCTTCTTAATTATTAGTGAGGCTGAGTTCTAATGTACCGCAGTCATCACTGTTTACAAGTGTTGTACACAGCGATGTACAAGTGTTGTATCTCGGCCGCGTTGTTCTTAACCCTCTACCGCCTGACACGAGTAACCGAAGCAATATTGTCACAAGCCTACTTCACAAAAAGGATACGTTCCAGTGAGCGCAGAATGACTTACACTGAAGGTTGCCGTCACGTACGTACCCTTTAAAATGTTCCCTGTTGTGTGCAAACGTCCTCAGGTTGCTACACTTAATAATTTACTATAATTTAAGTTGTAAGATATGTTCCCGGAGAGTTACATATAGAGGGTTAAAGTTTTTAACCCTCCCGGTATAGTTTCATAGTTTAACCCTCCCGGCGGTAGAGGGTTAAAATTTTTAACCCTCCCGGCGATAGAGGGTTAAAGTTTTTAACATCCGCGGTGAAATCGGATCTAAATGAAGCTTAGTTTCATTACAAACCTTGGCAACAACCCTATTTATTCCCACAACAATCTCGTTTCCTTTGTAAAATGCCCAGAAATACATTAATTCAACCTAGTTCCTATTCATAAATTATTGTGTATTGTGGCCAAAAATCAATAAATTCTGTTTCACGAATACCAAGACGGACGAATATATGTGCAGGTGGAGGGCATCCAGCAGCAGCTGCTGATGGTGGACGGGGTGCTGGCCGTGCATGAGTTCCACGTCTGGCAGCTCGCTGGTGACAGAATTATTGCCTCTGCACACATCAGGTCTCGTTATTTGATGACACTTGCGGGCAATGCCTACCAATATAATCAACAACTTATAACCTCAATTACGTAGCGCAATCATCTCTAGTAATGCAGATGCCTCCGTCTGTAGTTATCACTTATCAGCACACATCAGGTCTCGTTATTTGATAACACTTGCTGGCAATGTCCTACAAGATAATCTACAAATTTTAACCGCGATTACCTCATTCTGCAGTGCGGCTGATTTGTTAACGCTCGTAGTGACGTATTATTTTCTTTGTGTGTGGCTGTGCCTTACAGGAAATTGAGGATTGTTTACAAAGATAAACCTGCAGCATAAGTATATAAGATTCGTTTACTCTTTACGATATCGCAGTGTTTGCTGTGAAGACTAACATGAACCTCGTGACGTGACTGACAACCCATCACGTTACAGGTGCCGTAACCTGCAGGACTACATGGTGCTGGCGGAGAAGGTGAAGAAGATGTTCCACGAAGAAGGCATCCACTCGACGACCATCCAGCCCGAGTTCGTGGAGCTGGAATCCGTGCATGCGGACCAGAACTGCATCCTGGACTGCCCCACTAACGACAAGGAGGAGTGCGCTGCCAGCACCTGCTGTGGGCCTACCTCCAGACAGGTAATGCAGTCCTTGCGTCAGTCTCCCTCAGGAATAACATCGTCGAAATCCTCAGGGTCTCTCCATGGCATGGGGCGCAGTGACTCGGGTGCTGCAAACCAAACCTTTACACCCAGCAAAAATAAGTTGTTTCCCTCGGTCTTTGATAGAGAAAATCTGGCGTTATGCCATGTGGGGGTGAAACGGCCTTCTGTGCCTGCGGTGCTACGGCGGGGCTCCCGCGCGTCCCTTGACTTGAGGAAGCCTTCTGGGTCTCTGACGTCCTTGCGTGATATTCCTTGTCACCCCATAAATATTTCCTTGAGTCACACGGAGGATCTAGATGCCTCGGCTGGGGGTGAGGTAAACCACGACTCTGTGGCCGTAGCGACCAAGCCCGGCGCTGGTTTAGGTGAAAGACTTGCCAGTCAGGGCTCCCAGCAAGATGTGTTGGCGCGTGTGCTCAGGCGTGGTGACACGTATACGTGGCATGCAGACGCTGCCTTTCCAGCCCATATCTGACTCTTGCCTGGTCGAGAAGGATCTGTGTCGTTTTCCAGAATATCATTCGCTGTTAATACCTGCGATAACTCAAGACTGCTCATGAGATCAGTTCGCTCCCAAACTTGATTGTTTTTTAACTTTTGGGCGTACGGGGTAACTACAGTGCTCAGTTCTTGAAATGCATTCAATAATGGACTTTTTTATGTTCAGTTTTGAAACCCTAGTGTTTTTTGTTGAACGTGTAAAAAATCGTTTAAGACAATTTTGTCACTCAACACGAAAATTTACAATATTAAATGCAGAATGAGAATGTTCTAGTGTCACAGCACAGCGTCTGCCAAAATAAAATATTCTTCTAATTTATTCGTCGTCGTTGTTGTTTATACATGACGCAGGCTGGCGTTCACCTCCTCCTCGTGTGATTTAGTTTGTCATATTACCTTTAGTGGACTGCTTCACAAACGTTAAATCGACAATTTGATTTTATAAATAAAGGTAATGGTTTCCAAACATCCGCGTACGTTGTTGTTGTTTTAATTGCCCATCCTGGTAGTGGCGACTAGATAAGGGAGGGGGTGATAGGTCAGTTTTTCCAGGCAGTTTAATGCCACTGGTAGTTCCACGACCATCATTGGCTCCGCGTACGTCGACAACCTCGTCAAAAATAACATAAGGTTAAAGAAGTGGGAATGGGTTAGAACAATTTGTAGTTTCGGAGCTGAAAAATGTTTACTCTTCTTACTCTTGCGATGTTGTTATGCCGAATGTGCATGTTAAATGTGTGCATCGGTTGTGTTCGATTATTGGCCTCCCCACCTAACAATTGCCATGGCTATTGTTGCTTGGTAGTCTCGTTTCTTGCCCTTTTATTGGTTGTTGTTCAGTTGCAGCTCGTCACTTATTTATTTATTGGATGTTAAGTTCCAGCACGTCACTTTTTAGCATCCCTAGGTTACCTGCATCTCTGCCCTTGTGCTGTCTTTCGCTTGTTAATGGACGATCACTTTCATTGATGCGGGATATTTATTTCGCAATATAAATATAATTAATGGCATTTATATTAAATTTCATCAACTAATTCGTTAATGATGCATTTAAGTACAAATCTAAATAAAAAAAACTGTCCCTCCTTAAGGCTCTCACATTCCACTTAGGGAGCTTTTTATTTGAGGTTCATCCTTCCGTTCCTCTAGACTCCCTTGCCCTGTGTTGAATGTATATTGTTAACTCTGGGACATGCTTGCTAGTTCCCCATCTTTTAATTAATTACTGCACCCTCTGACTCACTGCATGTATTCCCTTAATTCCCTGCAATATTTTATTACATAGTTTCTGCTCCCTTTTGTATTGCTAACGAACTTGTAAATTTCGATACAGTAGCCATATCGTCCAGATAATTTTTACCGCTATTTATTAGCATGATAAACTATTTATCTTGTTATTTAACCCATTTAATTCATCTTATCATTAACCCATTCTCAATAGAAGGGAATAGTTGTAGCAGGTGCAGCTGTAGCATGACGCATGTGTATGTTGCAGCTGCAGCATCAGAGTCCTGAGCAGCAGCAGCTGTTGCGGCAGCGCACAGCAGACGTGTAGACCTGCCACCCCTCACCTCCCCTCAGTTGCTCTCCTGTGCACCAGCTTTATTTCCCCTCAGGTATCTCCCCTCTCACCACCAGCCTCCCTCGCTACACTCACGCCTCCTAATAATTACTCTCTTCTGCTTATACTCTCATGCGTCCCTCTCTTTTGCTTATCCTCTCATGCGCCCCTCTCTTTTGTTTGTCACTCTCATGCGCCCCTCTCTCTTGATCGTCACTCTCATGCATCCCTCTCTTTTGTAACTGCTCCACTAACCACTGCTTAACTAACCACTGCTCCACTAACCACTGCTCCACTAACCACTGCTCCACTAACCACTGCTTAACTAACCACTGCATCAGGTGCGAGTGCGGCAACGTACGACGGGTTAACACTTTGAGGGCTTCACAATATATACATCAAACTTGATGATGACGTAGAATATTTGTAGCTCTCTGTTGTTCTGATTATTTGTCTACGTATGCTGATGTTATATTTTACAATGCAATGTTGGGTGATCACAACTTCAGTTATTTAAGGTCTAATCTCTCATGTTGGCGTCAAATTAAAGTTTATGTTACCCTAACATTGCGCGGGTAACGTGTAGTGTTCGTCCTTTGATTCACATTGAGTTTGACTCAAATTGGGCGTATGTTGAACACAGTAGGATACAAGCGAGTGTCGGGTATTGCCTCTGTGTACTAACAACATTAGTGTAAGGAGTAAGCCTATAGGTATATAATTAACTTTGTGTTTTGTCGGATTATTGTTGGATTCTATTGATAAGTTATCCTGGTTCTTAATTTTAACCTTTATCCTGTTAACCTTCAGACGTTATCTATGTTTAATTTGTTTGTCACCTCACTAGCACGTCTCGTCAACATCCTGCATGTCGTGCCATATATATTGGTTATGTGGACAGACAAACGTTTTCGGTGTCAATTTTCCATGGAATGTTTGTTACTAAAAAAACTAATATGCTTGCCTTCTTATTTTGCCTGTCCTGGCATTTGGAACCCAAGCTCTCTCTCCGTCCACCGACCCTCCGTTAGTCGAGCTGCTAAATTCTTTTCCTCGACAATAGTTTGGCTGGACATGCACTCTCACTCAGATGGGCAGAACGTTGTTGGAATTATTATTGAATGGTTTCATCCGTATGTCGTATTGACGTAATCTAAGCGTCACTTTTGAACGTGTTATTTAGATGGCCTGATGATGGTCACACATGTGAGATACTTGTTCAATGCTAGCGCTGCGTAGGTTGAATTACTTGCATAGTTTTAGTCATCTTTATCACTACCGTAAATTTCATATCGCGCGTGCCATGAAGAGTTTTAATGACGATGGAGCTGGTCTCCGAAATGTACTTGATGGAAATATAGTGGATTTAATTTCTTTTTATTTCTTGTTAAATTCTTAAAGGATTTTAAATTCTTTTAAAGACTTTTGAATTCTACGTCGCACCCACGTCTTCCTTCTGTGATGTTCGATAAGCATTTTATGCAGTGATGATAGCAACGGTTGTGCATGCCAGTGACGCCGCCAGTAAAGAACAAACAAATGCAGCTGTTGCGGTAGCCAACATTCTTAACTGTCAGTATAAGTAAGGTTAGTGTCTGAACTTAGCAGTGAAGTCCGTGTGAAGCTTCTGATCCTGGTGGTTTCTTGTTTAGCCTTTGCTGGAAGGTGGCCTCGGTGGCTTCGCATGGTGGTCATTGCTGATGGTGAAGCTGATCGATCGTTTAACTTCCACCTGATTGCTCGCTTCACCTTCCGTGTTTCATTGATTGTTCGCTTCACTACTCATGTTTTTATTGATTGATTGCTTTGACACTTCACTTCATGGGCTACTTCGCCAACTCACAATTCATTTTTCAATCCCTCAAGTCACTCCACGAGTCACTTATACACCTCTCATGTTCCTGAAATACCGCTTTACGCACGAGATGCTTGTCCAGCACAGCGCTGGTGTATCAGGAACCATTGCCCGCCAAATCTAAAGCTTCGTAGCTTCTATCCGACTTGAATTTCCACCCGCGCAGTCTGTCAAGAACAGGATCCAAGTAGTTCCGGTCCTCATGATTGCTTCCAAGTAAACCTTGCTGCACATCTCCCCACCTACTATACAGTGGCATAGCTACGGCCAAGCCGCTGCACCTATCCCGCAACCTACTCTATATAGTGAGCAGCACTCCATGATTGCGGACTCTAGGAGACCATCTAGACTCTCATCTAGACCATCTAGAATCTAGGAGACCATCTCACCTAATACCGCTTATCTCAAGCTAGTCCTTTCTCACGGCCCTACCAGTTTCCTTATCCTCTGTATTCTTCCCGCCTCCTTGCTTTCTTTCGCACGGCTTCCCTCTCTTTTAAACGTTTCCCAGCACTTGTCAGGTATTGCGTCTCTATAGAGCTAATGGACGCCGCGGTGCAAACACCATCAGGGCGTATTCTCTCCACTGTAATTATGGAAGTGGCGAGGAGGAAATATGTTACAACTACGTTACCTTTTCTTACTATTATTCATGCCGTGCGTGTCGTTACGACACGCACGGCATGAATATAGAGGTATAGAGGTATTTTCTTGATCGTTGCGTAGAGTTCTTGCATTATCGTGGATGAACAGAAGCGTAAGTAGTTGTTTTGTCGATCTCTTCACTACGCGCAAGTTTAGTGACGGTCTCGACACCAGCTTCATTACAAACGTTAATATGAACGCTTGTTGCTATGCTTGTCTTCATTTTTGTTACTGGTTAATTTTTTATATGTATTGTGCGAGAACTTATTTTGGGTAACTTTTTTTTGCTGTGCCCTCCTACATTTTTGTGCTCAGTTTGAACATATCTTTAACTTTATTAATTTGTTTGCTTCTTAGGTACGTGTATTTGTTGATATTTTTCGTGTGTGTGCTCGGTTTGTTTGTATTTAAATTAAGCTTTATTATTTGGGAGCTTTGTGTGTTTGTTGCTTAATCAAATATATGTTTATCTGTGCTTCGTATGAAATTATTTGAGGTAATACGTAGATTGTGTTGCAGGTTGACGGCTCGAGCCTGAGCCCCACGAACGTACGGCAGCGCAGTGTCGACCAGGCGGCGTCAGGAGGAGGACGTGTCGCTGCTGAGGCCACTGCTGCAGAAGGCGGTTACCTGCTGCTCCCCACCTCCCCTCGGTCTGCCGTGCCCTGCACCATCAGGGAGGCGGCTGTATGACATTAATTCTTAACTTTAGGACCACTGCCTCGCTACACAACTACTGCCGTAGGGGCGAAGTTCAGCCAATGTTTTTGAAGCGACATGCCCCTTGTGTGTGTCTCGCTTCACATTCGTTGCTTACTTTATTTGTACAATTGGAAAGCAGTGCAGCTTCATTTAGTAAACGATTATTATTTTTTGTCAATATGATTAGTAGCGGTTATTTTTTTCTCATTTTTGACTAATTTCATGAAGAGGATATATTTTTTTTTCAAATGTACAACGCGGAAACAAGTTATATTTTTTGTATTTTTTCCGTAGCATTCCTGTACACACTGGGCAGCAGAGTTTACTGAACTTTTTCTGCCAATTTTGTAGAGGATGTTACTTTTCCCAGCATTACCTTGTGTCATATATTCGTTCAATGACATGTTTTATTTTGCATATTAAAAAATTAGGCAAGGTTATCTCGTTAACTGAAACTTCAGGGCATTGTCTCGGCAAATATTTAGTTCTTTAATCAATTTATAAACGTTGCGTTTTCGTATGAAGATGATGTGCGTTTTGATGATAATTGACCACTATAGACTGGACTAAACTATCATATATCCACGTAAATTTCCTGTTTTCTTTTTTCGAATTAAATCTTATAGCTGTTGTAGCAGTCCATCGTAGTCAGCTCATGAAACATGTAAATAATGTCAAATTTTTTGTACTGAGATAAAGTGTTTCATTTGTATGACATTTATAGTGTCATTTCTGCTATTTACATTTCGCCATTTCTACTGCTAACTTTTGTAGCTTTTTACTGGCACATGTAAATTGTACAATAACTGGCAGGTGTTACAGCGCTTACATTGTAGGATGATGCATGTTACACATGTACAATAAAATTGTGCGTGTGAGCTTTCTTATTTATCTTGAAGTTTATAAAAGGGAAACTAAACTCGTTTTTTCGTTTATCTGCCAAAATTTTTAAATGTTGATGTAGGTAGTGTAAAATAATTAGTGTGGTTTTCATTAGCCGAAACTTCCCTGAATAAAGACGTAGAAATGTAGATCGCTTGTTTAGGGTAAATTTTCTCTTTGGTTTTAATAGTAAATATTGCGTATTGAAGACATCGGGTGGAGGCATTGCCGTATTATGTAACGTACATTTCTTGTTTAAAACGATCGAACTATTTATTCTATACTTTCAATTATTTTTCAACGTTTCTGTAATGTATATATATTTTTGGTGATACGTAACACTGTACTTCATAAACGTGTACAGATTATGTTAGTGCGTGGAAGAAGATTAGCTTAATTAGTTTGATTGACGAGAAACTGTGCGCTTTGATTTGATGCCGCAGAGCAGTCCTGCGGGCCTCTAAGGGACTTGCTTATTTCAGTTATTGTTAAAACTTTAACCTTCGACGTTTGTGTTCATGCTTTAGTCTGCCGTATTACTGTTTAAATTTAGAGCATTTCTATACGATATATTTTAGTCAGTTGATGTAACGTCTGACGAGTGGTGGCGTAGCAGTTAAACCCCGTAAGATTTTTTTTTTTTTTGCCTGTTATTAGGTTGAGGTTTTCTCGGCTGTTATTAGGCTGAGGTTTCCCAGAGAACGTCGAGCTTGAGACGATCAATGTTTGTAGTTATTTTGCTATCTAATGTATTAGTTAGGAATTCCCGGACGCGACGGTGTGGGTGCGGTAGACTACCGTGGTTCATCCTCGCTTAGTGGATGTATCCGGTCATTTTTCCGGATACGTTGTATCCGGTTATTTTTCTGGATGCATTGTATCCGGTCATTTTTCCGGATACATTTTTGTTACATGCATAAAATGGCCCCTATGGTGACTACACGTAAAGACGTAATTTTAACTAAGCACTCTGACTCTTTTTCTTAGATAACATTTAGAAGAGGCCTCACAGGAAATGTGCAAACGTGCTAGCTCCCCCCGCCGCCCTGACATGTTTGTATCCACTAGATGCTTGGCACCGTTAATCGCTATAATTAACCGTGTGAAAGCGGATTATCTGTTTGAAATACTACTAAAAAATAAACGTTTTCGGCTTCTTCCTGTGATGTTTTTCATGTCATTCGTTCTTCTTAGAATTCCCCTCAGGGGGGACTTCTGACGCGTGCCTGTGCTCGTCAGAAGTTCTATGGGATTTCGCGTTCCTAGGGGGATTGTTCCTGAGCGCCCCACCGCTGAGCTCGCGGTGCCTGAGTGTAGGTCTCAGTTGTGGGGTAAAGTTATTATGTAGGTAGGATAACTTACATTAAGTTATTACGCAGTTAGGATTCCTTACATTTCCCTTCTCTGTCTCTCTCGTGCGGGCGGCCGACGTCCCGTGTAAGCGACCTCTTGTTCGAGTGTCTTCGTTTCTGATGCTTTTCACCTTTCCCTCCTTGTCACTTCGTCTCTTTGAGATGCTAACGCTGCTTCTTTCGAGCCAGCTTCAGCGGGCTGGACATCTGAGACCTTCAGCCCCTTGTGGGTGATGAATAATTGAGACCTTCCACCTCTATGGTGATGTTCATCTTGACTTTCGGTGCGAGATAGCTAAACAGCTGAAGCGCTAGTAAACATTTGGCCACTAAACTAACTCTTCTTAGAATTTTACAATTTTATTTATTTTTTCAAAGTTGAATTAGCATATCATTTGATTGCATTCCTTGCAATGAATGTTGCAGTTTTGCTGTCTTTGAGGCATCTTGTTCAAGCAATACCTTTAAACATCGTGTCCATTCGATTTGAGGTCATATTGGGCTCCCTATCTTCACGGTTCATTATATTTTACCTCCTGTCTATTTTGTTCCTTTGATACGAACGAATCCTTTGTTATTTCCGCCGCTTTGTTTCTTCTAAGCAATTGTTATGTTTAACGAGCGCATCCTGCCTGTAAACTGTAGACCCTGGGACTAACTCCTGACGTGTCATGAACCTATCACTTGACTAGCTTTTATGTCCTGACATAAGCTCATGCGTCTCATTATCTTATCATGTGTCTCTCAATTGAAACCTTCACAAATGGCGTTGGTACTGAGTTGAGCTAGTAATGCTTTGCAAAGTTTTGAAGGATTATTTTACCGTATGATTACCTTTAATGCTACGGAACTCGCAAAGTAATGTAGTTTAAGCTTCAAACTACCATGAAACATGCATATTTATGGTAGTATGTTTTTCACTAATATTATCACGACGATCAAGCTATTACCTACACTTGAGACTCAAATAAGTGTTCTATCGTTATCATAGGCATAACTTGCATTACACATCTTAAAGACAAGGTTGCGTGTGACGGGCGTCATTATTTTCGTATTTCACGTCTATTATTTCCTTCGCCTTATTACCTTTGTACTGATTCGTGTCGTTGGATGTAGCTAAGAACCTCGCTATATCGTCTCGTTTGTTGACAATGCTTCGAACTACAAGAGAAATTTAGTATGTAGAATATCCTGTCTAGTTTCTCTATATTCTTGAACTTTAAACGACTAGTGTTCTCTTCGGTATGAAGGATACTTTACGTATGAAAGTCAATTTGACAAAGTTCTCGTCACCATGGCTGCAATGCGTGTTGGTCATCAATGAGAGCGTGTGTACAGTACAGGTATATTGCTCCTTAAGTTGCTCTTGCTTCTTCAGGAGAATTCTAAGGCTGTTATCGTAACTCAATTAAGATCATGTGTTCAGATATCCTTTTGTGTGCCTCAAGTCGCTGCATAGTTGGATATCAAGTGCAGGCTAGAAGTATAGTTTTCTTCTTTGTAAATAGCAAACCATAGCAAATAGTTCTTTACAGTATACTTGCATAGCATTGAATCTTTCTCTTCCTGCCCCTAATTTGCATTAAGTATTTGATAGTGTTCCGCATGAGCGACTGTTACGTAAAGTGAATTCTTTGGGAATAGAGGGAAATGTACTCCAATGGATCAGGAATTTCCTAATAGGCAGAAGACAGCGTGTGAGCATTAACGGAACCGTATCAGACTGGGCATCAGTGCGCAGTGGCGTGCCACAAGGAAGCGTTCTTGGACCTGTTTTGTTTGTCGCTTTTATAAACGATCTACCAGAAGTTGTGTCAAGCGTGTGCTCCATGTATGCCGATGACACAAAAGTTTGTAAAACAGTTAAGGATGCGTCAAATAAAATGCAACTGCAAAATGATCTTGATAGTTTAGTTAACTGGGCTGATGCGTGGCAGCTGCGTTTCAATGCTGACAAGTGTAAAGTACTTAACTTCGGCAAGAACAATGAACAGCAAGCTTACAGCATGAGAAGACATGGTTGCAACGAGAGGGTTATGATTGAGAAGATCGCGCGGTGCTCTGGCACGCCGTGCTGCTCGACGTCGCATGGACCGCGCGGTGCTCTGGCACGCCGTGCTGCTCGACGTCGCATGGACCGCGCGGTGCTCTAGCACGCCGTGCTGCTCGACGTCGCATGGACCGCGCGGTGCTCTTGCACGCCGTGCTGCCCGACGTCGCATGGATCGCGCGTTGCTCTGGCACGCCGTGCTGCTCGACGTCGCATGGACCGCGCGGTGCTCTTGCACGCCGTGCTGCCCAATGTCGCATGGACCGCGCGGTGCTCTTGCACGCCGTGCTGCCCAACGTCGCACGGACCGCGCGGTGCTCTTGCACGCCGTGCTGCCCGACGTCGCATGGACCGCGCGTTGCTCTGGCGCGCCGTGCTGCCCAACGTCGCATGGACCGCGCGTTGCTCTGGCACGCCGTGCTGCCCAACGTCGCATGGACCGCGCGTTGCTCTGGCACGCCGTGCTGCCCAACGTCGCATGGACCGCGCGGTGCTCTTGCACGCCGTGCTGCCCGACGTCGCATGGACCGCGCGGTGCTCTGGCGCGCCGTGCTGCCCGACGGGATTTCGCGCTCCTAGGGGGATTGTTCCTGAGCGCCCCACCGCTGAGCCCGCGGTGTCTGACTGCAGGTCTCAGTTGTGGGGTTAAGTTATTATGTAGGTAGGATTCCTTACATTAAGTTATTACGCAGTTAGGATTCCTTACATTTCCCTTCTCTGTCTCTCTCGTGCGGGCGGCCGACGTCCCGTGTAAGCGACCTCTTGTTCGAGTGTCTTCGTTTCTGATGCTTTTCACCTGTCCCTCCTTGTCACTTCGTCTCTTTGAGATGCTAACGCTGCTTCTTTCGAGCCAGCTTCAGCGGGCTGGACAATTGAGACCTTCCGTCCCTTGTGGGTGATGATTAACTTGAGATCTTGAATAATTGAGACTTTCCGCCTTGCTGGCGATGTTATATTATGATATCCGGCGTGAAATAGCTTTATAGCTGAAGCGCTAGCAAACCATCATACTACTACTACTACTCTTCATCCAATTTTACGTTTCTTTATTTTTTTCAATCAATGACTGAGCCAGAATTTGTTATACTTTTACTTGCTGCACGTTTTATTGGCCGAGTTCGGACATGATTGTACAGTTGTACATGTGATGGTTGTACAGTTGTACATATGATGGTTGTACATGTGATGGTTGTACAGTTGTACATATGATGGTTGCACAGTTGTACATATGATGGTTGTACAGTTGTACACGTGATGGTTGTACAGTTGTACACGTGATGGTTGTACAGTTGTACATGTGAACTGCCACCGTAAGTAATGCCGATACCTAAAGTAATTTTTTTACGTGATAACACAATTAGTGCCTGCGCCCTGAACCTGTTGCTGTTCACTGCGATGTTCTAGACGCCCGTTGTTGAGCAGAACGCAGCACTGGCGCAGGAGGACGCGCGGCTCACCAAGACCCTGGAGCAGTGCACCCCCATCGTCGACGCCCTCAACGGGGCGCTCGAGGGCAGCGTCACCAGCGCTGAGGGCGCCGACGTCGCCATCAGGTGATCATACTTAGGCCCCCAGGCCATCGTGGCCATAAGGTGACCATGCATCAGCCATCGTGGCCATCAGGTGACTATGCATCAGCCATCGTGGCCATCAGATGGTTATGCATCAGCCATCGTGGCCATCAGGTGACTATGCATCAGCCATCGTGACCATCAGATGACTATGCATCAGCCATCGTGGCCATCAGGTGACTATGCATCAGTCATCGTGGCCATCAGGTGACTATGCATCAGCCATCGTGACCATCAGATGACTATGCATCAGCCATCGTGACCATCAGATGACTATGCATCAGCCATCATGACCATCAGATGATCAGACCATCATTTCAGTCTGAACACGAATTTCTCAAAGCTAGGCAATGCAAATTGAACAAAAGACTATAATCTACGATTTTCAATTTTACTTTCTTGTAGTCACCTCAATAATTTTTGTGATGGCCTTGCACCAGAGTTACTAACTCTACTAAATGGCTCGCTACGAGCGTCACAGACTTGCCGGTGTCATTATAATCAACAGAAAAACTGATCAAGCGACAGCTTTCAGTCGCTATCATAAATACCTCTGATACCAAGTACACAGTTTCTAGATTCATTTCGGAAATTTATAAATCAGTTATTTGCCGATTGTTTCAAGAGTTTCAAATACTTGGCTGTATAGCGCATTTAAATTGGTGCGTTCGCCGTGGGTCCCGTGAACTGCCAGCTTTTGCTTTAGCTTCCATTAGGCGAAGAACTCTGGACGATTTTAGACAATTATTAGGTTGCGAATTTTCATAATATAATAAATTATCCGCTTTGCAAGTAAAAGTGTTAAATTCAAAATATTTAAGCATTTTGATCATGCAAATTTGTCCGATCGCGGTATTTATGATACGTGCAGACAAGCCTTAACCCGCCTCAAAGTCTAAATTTCAGCTCGTGAAAATTTTCCGTGAAAAACCTAAAAGAAAAACTACAATGGCAAATCAACGACGTTCTCGCATCGACGGCTTACAAAAGCAGTTAGCAAACCTCAACGAGGAAGTCATCAACCAGCAAGAAATCTGCCATGAAGCGCACGAGGACCTAAATCGAGCCAACGAAGCCGCCTATCGAGCTTCAAGGATTCTCGACTTGGAACATAGAGTGCTGCAAGAATTGAAGGAATGGCAGGCTGGAGTTAAAGATCAACTGCATCTTGCGATGTTCGGTAATGCGGCAGAAGAACCTAATCAGGTTCCGGACGAACATCTGGAGTGACTTAAGAACCCTGCTGCAGCTTGTTTTACGACTACAAGGAAAGAATAGCCGCGAAATTTAAATCCGTGAAAATGTGATCAGATAAACCTGACTAGCTGCATTTTATTTGAATAATGGACGTTATTGTGCAGAAGGAAAGAACTTGGATGTCTGTTAAAATTTTTATAATTTCTCGTAAAGTTCTGTAATGGCTTGGTCCTCATCCTACGCTGGTATTTTGCATCAGTGTGGATTTCAACAATCTCTTCAAAAATAAACTCAAAAGGGTGGATTTCATCCAGCGAAAAATGTGATTAAAAGGATTACAAAATATTTGTGCAGTTTATATTTGCTGATTTATGCTAAGTGCTTTTTGTTCAGGTATTTATATACCTTAAATTCGAATTATTGATTATTTGTGCCCTCCTCTATCGCCATGTGCTATTTACAATAAAAGTGGAACTCGCATACTCAAAAATTACCAATAGTTTTATTCTCCAGTGGAAATGCTCAGCCAGTGAGGAAATGATTTATGTAAGTTCAGGCTATTGAATAGCGAGCCTGTAGTGGCGGTTACTACAACAAACCAGTCCTGTTGAATTTATGTATGTAATTTGTATGTATGTAAATATGTAATTTATGTATCTCCTTGGCGAGGGCAGGCGGCGATGACGTGTTCTTGCTGGCATTACGCACGCCACGCCGCGATATTAGAATAATAATTAAAAGAAAGTTAATAGCAACAAATTTTAGAGAGGAATTGAAGAAGTAAAAGAAGTCAAGAATAAACAAAGGCCTAAATACAAACGGTCGATGCTGCCATGATACACTGACGCAAAATTGAGTAAAAATACGTATATTTTTAGGATTTGGTGCATTTCTGTGTTATTATTGCAATATATAAGCAATAGAAGTGCCAGAGTAGACCCAGAGGCCTCGTGTAACAACAAAATACTAATCGCTTCCTCTCTTGCAACACTTAACAAATGCACTTATCTTCTTACTCGCAGACAGGCTCACATATGCAGAAGCCAATCTTTCATTCGACCGAGTGACCAAGCTACAAGATACGTGGCATTCAACACAGTCGACTAAAATGGAGAGATAAAAATAAAACAAGAACTTAAACTAAACGAAGTTAAAGCCATGAGTATTCGTAAAAGTAACTGAACGACATGAGACACTGAGTGGTTCCGCGTCAAGTTGAGCTTATCTCTAAACGTATTTCCTAGGGAGCAAAACAATGAAATGACGTCGAAATAACAGAATCCAGGACAAACCCTACGCACCGACATACTAAGCGAAGCACAGACCACACGACGGGCGCTGCTATGCGGGCGACAAATGTGAAGCCAACATAAGTCTGGTCTGCCGTGACAACGGAAATCTTGACTCGATATTTCTGCAGTCAGAAAGCAAACAACGCTAATGCTCAGCATTGTGAATATTATAAAGTATAAACCTATAATAAACTCAGCTGAGTTCTTCCTTCTCCATCTAAGAAATGTTTCTAAGAAACTACTTTCTGATGCAACATTTGTAGGTTGAACAGATTGGCATTTGGCAGGGTACATTGATTGCACTAAAACTACAGGAATGAAACAGACACGGCAAAGATTGATACAAATTTGCCATAAAAGCACCATTGACTTCAACTAGAACTAGCGCATTATTAGCACGCATACTCTGGTCTGCAGGGAAATTGGTCAATTTTGAAATCTTTTTATTTTCTGTTAAATTTTTTTTTTTTTTGAGACCGAAACGAAGGGAGGCGCCCACATTGTAGAGCTAGAGGCTGAATTATTGACTATAGAAGAGATCCTCTCATTGCAGCACAAATGGACCACACAGCGTGACTGAGGGCCAATAGTAATTAATAGAGAAGAATACATCGTGTGACTGGATGGGAAGTTGAGTATGTCGGCGTTAGTGTAAGGTTTGCTCACCAGAGATCAGTGAAACCGGTTCTGGCGGCCAGCTTTGAGATTCACGTTGGTTTTCTTGAGATCTTCGTGTTCTTCTTTCTTGACTTCGGTGAACCGCTCTCCTTTGAGGCTAACAACTTTGTTGTCGCGATATCGCACCATTTTCTTGCCCTCCTGCTGAACAGAGAATACGTGTAATGCATTTGAACCGTTCATTAACATCCATTTCAAAAGAAACAATCAGTCAAAGCAATGATATCACAAGCCTAGATATGCCCGGATCTCGCGTTGCGTCGTCATTATCGTCGTAAGATTAACCTGGTCATTAGAGGAGTGGACCATCCTGGGTTCATCCAAGTGGATCAAGAAATGCTTTAATTTGATTTAACATTTGTGATTGGTTTCCTAAGCTTGACTAATTGTTCAGTTATCGGCGAAAGCGGTAACAAAATAGTGAATATTTTGTATACTACAGCTGGAGTATTTTTTATACTCCGGCAGTCGCAATATAAACACATTAGTCCTGCAGTCCAGAGATAAACACATTAGTCCTGCAGTCCACAGATAAACACATTAGTCCGGCAGTCCAGAGATAAACACATTAGTCCTGCAGTCCAGAGATAAACATATTTGTCCTGCAGTCCAGAGATAAACACATTAGTCCTGCAGTCCAGAGATAAACGCATTAGTCCAGCAGACTCCAGCAGTCGAGAGCTATGTTTGATTAAAGAAGCATAGTAGTAGTAGTAGTAGTAGAATGGTTTGATAGCGCGGAGGTCACAATGAAACCTCGCCATCGAGGCGGATGGTCGCGATTATTCATTCTCGAATTCCGCCACAAGGGGCGGAAGATCTCAATTGTCCAGCCCGCTGAAGCTGGCTCGAAGGAAGCAGCGTTAGCATCTCAAAGAGACGAAGTGACAAGGAGGGACAGGTGAAAAGCAACAGAAACTAAGACAATCGAACAAGAAGTCGCTTACATGGGGCGTCGGCCGCCCACACGAGAGAGACAGAGAAGGGAAATGTAAGGAATCCTACCTACGTAATAACTTAATGTAAGTTATCCTACCTACATAATAACTTAATTCCACAACTGAGACCCGCAGTCAGACACCGCGAGCTGAGCGGTGGGGCGCTCAGGAACAATCATCCTAGGAGCTAAAGGAGCCTAGTTTCATGCATCCCTCTATGAAGGGGACCGTCTACCCTAAAATTTCAAATTTTGGCGTTTTCCGTTTTTTGTGCTCATCTTAAAGCTTACTTTCTGACGCATCGAATGGTACCAGAATCATCCCTCTACGTCGAAAAATGATTTCGTGACAGCTCCCTAAAGGGGGGCGGTTTCGAGGCCCCTTTAGGATTAAAGTCTATGGGATTAATTAGAAGGCTGGACACACTAAAAAGGAACGTCTGACGTAAAGCGGCCAATTATGGCATTACCCGGTGCTTATACTCATTTTAAAGCTTACTTTCTGACGCGTCGAACGGTACCAGAACCATCTCTCTACCTGCATTTTGACGTGCAAGACGCGTCGCAGAATGGAGGGCGGTGGGGGGCAGCCTCCACTATTTGAATGGGAGATAATTCAAGAGAAGCTGTACAAATATCGCGTAATGCGTATAGCGGCCAACACACTCAGTTCCCATCAATACAGCGAGGTGGGAGGTGTGCTGCCAGTCGCTCTATGCCTCGCTGACTTGGTTTGAGACTTAATTACGGTACGTAGGCTGCGTTGTGACTCTGACTCTTTTACGTCCCTTTACGTGCAGCGCTGCAGTATTTTGAGCGTGTTGTACACCTCTATTTCTCCCAATTGCTCTCACGGAAAATCTTTCTCCTCCTAGAGTTTTAAAGCTACAGCAATGCGAGACATATCATTTGATTCGTGAAGACCATACATATCGACCTAGCCATCCCTTTTTTAAATTTGTGTATGGTTCGTCATATATATATATAGGAGAAGGGGGGAGGGGGAAAATGGGAAAAACGCGCATAAAAAACTATGGGGAAAATGAACAAAAGGGATGGCAGAGTCGATAGGTATGGTCTTTACGAATTGAATGATACGTGTCTCGATGTTGTAGGACGATACTTGTAGGAGGAGATGCATTTTCTAAAGTACCCATTTTTGGCCGTTTTCTATGAATTTCACGTTTTCTACAATTTTTCGAAAAATTCTTAGGAGCAAAATGTTATTTTTTTACATTTTACGTAGTATGTATGTGAAGTTTCATGATGATCGTATAAGAACTGTAGAAGTTTTTACGGAGGGTAGACAGTCCCCTTAAAGGAGCATAGGTTCATACATCCGTCTATTAAAGGAGCATAGGTTCATACATCCGTCTATTAATGAATCCTAGGTTCATATATCCGTCTATTAAAGGAGCATGTGTTCTTACATCCGTCTATTGAGGAGGCATATATATGCCGCCTCCTTATCTCACGGAAGGTCTGCAGCGCGTGTCAGATCTGCCTTCTAGAAGACGATTGCGTTCGTCATCAACAGCGGGCCTCGTCGTACCATCTGCACGTCTATCTACCGTCGGCGGGTCGCCTGCCGAAGACCACTACTGCCCTGGATGTAATGGACCATTATGATTCCTGCCTTCCGGAACGTCGCCTTCATCACTTGAAGCCGCGTGGATCTAGGCCGTAGGTCGAACCAGCCCTCGGTCGAACGGCCACTTGTCGAAAGACGATAAATTTTGGAACAGAACTATGCTATCTGAAACCTAACCTCAGATGCGGTGAACGTAAAAATTACGTAATTTAACGATGCCCGGAAGTCAGATTCGATCCGCGGCCTGGTGGTGCACGGCAGGTTCTATGCGAGGCCGGAGGAAGAAGGGCTCGCTGCGTTCACATGGTTATAATTTCGTTGATCTTTGCGATATTTTCCACGCACTTGTGGAGTGAACGCAGGGATGAGTGAAGATTTGAAGAAAGAATAGATGAGGATAAGAAAACTTAGTGCGTTTAATCTGACGAGTGACGAACGACGTCACAATACTGCTGGGCACGTGCCAGTCACGTCCAGTCCATTATTCTTTAAGGTAGGGTAACATGGGGCAGCGAGCCCACTGCGGGTCACGGGCCCATAGCGGGTTTCTCGCTAAGTATGGTAGATATTGGTCCGTGTTCTCTACCGCCGGTCGACAGTTTTACTGGGATGAAGTGTACGGATTTTCGTTTTGCTAAGTTTTTGCGTTATTAAGTTATTTGTGAATATCGGTTGTAGTCCAGATAAAAAATTTTTTGCTGCTAAATAAAATTTTTTTCGATTACTGTAGATGAAGCTTTCGAAATTACTGTGAATTATATTTTCAAAGTAATATTTATAGGGATAATTTTGAGATCAAGTTTAGACTATTAGCGTTTAAAATAAAATGTTGACACGATATAAATTAAAATGATACCTAGTGGGGCAACGGGCCCACGCGTGTCACGGGGCAAAGCGCCCATGGTAAAGTCTTGTGTTATACCTCATTAGATTTGTCTCAATGACCTTTTCAAGCTATGACTAGCTTTTTGAATTACAAATTACACTTCATATTGCATGATTTTTTTGATTTGCCGACTCAAGGCAGCAGGTTTAGTTTCTAAATATGCGTATTTATGACCCCTTATCGAGTTATTGACTCTTGCCTTGCCAAAAGTTTATTTCAGTCAACACCAATGAGCCAAAAGTTGATGACTGATGAGTTTTTATGGTGTTGGTTGAAATCACGATTAGGTACGAATTCTCTGCACATAATATCTGGATTATGGACGAAACTGGAACGAAGTTTTTTTTTCTGATCAACTAAATATATATTTTTCTAGTCAAGGATACATTTTTTCATGTTAAGGACGAATTTTTTATCGCAAGGATATATTTTTCAAGTCAATGATATATATTTTTATGTCGATGAAATATTTTTCTTCACGTCAGTGATAGATTTTTTAAACCAAGAGTATATTTTTTCAAGTTAAGTATATGATTTTTTGAGTTGTTAATAAATGAGTGAATGGCATATTTTTTATTACATTTTCTTATTTTTAACTGTAAAGTGTTGTTTTTTTTTCATTTTGGAACAAAAAATATGCATTTGTGGTAAAGGGACCAAGGGTGGGCGCCGTGCCCCAAGCCCATGGGCCCATTGCCCCAGGGGTGGGGCAATGGGCCCATTTCGACACTTTTTACAAAATAGTGTTTCATTAAAAATTGAATGAACATATAGGCGTCTAATTCACATCATACATTCCTCATTAGTTGTACCTTTAAACAAAACAAAGAACCACCTCGTATCAATTGGAACTTCATCAAAAATTTAGTTTAAAAAAAAAGGGGGGGGGGCGCTGCCCCATGTTGCCCTATTTCTTTAGATGCATTCACACCAGCCGTACAAGGCACCTGCCATGCTAGGCACGGTCCAGCCACGATCAAGGTAAACAGATATTCTGACCGGGGCGTGACTGAAGCGTTGCCAACTTTTTTTTTTCCAAGTATAGCAGATTGCCAGTTCAACATACTAGATTTTAGCTTATACCACAGATCAAAAATATCGATAACAGACACCAACATAAGACACCAGATTTGTGAAATCTGGTCTGGAAATATACCAGTTGGCAACGCTGCGTGTTTGGCATGAAACGTGATACGAAAGAAACTGAAGTGAGGATGCACCGGGGCCGGACTAGACATGTGAATGCTACTGTGGCATGGAACGGACCGTGACTGGTATATGCCTGGCACGTGCCGGGCAGTATGGTGTGAACCAAGCCTAAAAGTGAGTAGGCAAATGGACAAGTGACGCCTATAGCCTAGTTGCAGCAAAGGAACTTCCTAATTGAAACAGATCACAATTCAATCTTTTCAAAGTGTATTTTTTCCATTCATATTGAGCAATAGTAAGGAAGCTAAGGTAATAATGTCCAGTTTTTGTCTGGTCTGCAAATAAATCCAGCTTATAATCAGTGATCTACAGCCCTTGAGTTCTGCTAATCATTTCGCTATTTCTTCGCCGGTTGTTTAAGCGATATTCATTATCATTTACCGTTCAGGTCGCTCATCATTAACGCTTAAATTTATCTTGCTCGTAGCCAATATTGATAGCGCAGCTCTATTTTACGTTAATTGGTGCTATAGGGAATCAATTAGAGTGATGATTGCGAACTGTAACTATTGAGCAGGCAATACAGCAAATTACCCTCTATACGGGATTCAACTAAATATTCGTCATTCAGTCTAAGTTTCTCTTGGATCATCCATATCTTCAAGTATCGTAATTGTTCTTAATGCCTCTCAATCATGTTATTTTCTTCGTAGCTAAAAATCTAAGGCTTTCTCTGAATCTATAATGCATGAGATTTTGTTCGGAGTTTGGTGTGCAGCTATCATAGTTTCAGTAATCGCGAGATATCCAATGTGAGCGCTATTACCGTTAGTTAGTTCGCATGAAATAATATAATTAGTTGATAAGAAATTGGGTGCTTCTATCCAAGAAAAACTATAGTTTTGCTGGAGTCTGAAAGACTGAAAGCCTTTTATTAGTCAGTCCATATCTGCTCGTATTTGTTTCAAACACTGATATGATTACTGAATGTGCATATTGTATTAACAACGGATAATTTCTTCCGTACCTACTGTAAAGCTGTAAAGTTAGTGTCAGTTTAGGATGAACGTAAAGAATTTTATCTAACCGAAATTTAGCCCACGCTCGAGGTTGCAATTCGTTATCAATTCCATCGTTCGAGGCATCTATGGATTCACGGTTTATAGATCGCGCTACTCGAAGCTCTTGGTGCAATAATGCAGAGAATCAAAATTCGTGCAATATTGGATTTATGTAAGCGATGGCGCAGCACGTAACCGATACTAGTCCAGTTATTTTGTTGAAAAAATGCCAGATTTATCAAATTATTGTTAATTATTAAGCTAATTTAAGTCAAGATTTTGCATGAACACATTATTGATGAACTCTGACTCTACAGTAAATATCCGACATAATCGAGTGGTATCTTGTCATTAATTTTTTGCAACAGGTATTAATACAAAGCAAAAAACGAGGTTGTTCAAAAATCAATTAAAATTGTTTTATGCAGTGATCATATATGTAATGGTCCAATTTGAAAAAATATTTTCGTAACATGACGGTGAGCTGATTTTATTGGCCTTGGAAGCGCAAATCAAATTAACATAGGTACATTAATCACCCATATCTCAACGGATATGATATCGGGTTCCATTCCATCTATAGAATCGAGGTTCATGTGATGTTTTAGTCAAAGATTTCTCTCTTATCTGGCAATGCTGATCAGCCGTCAGGATTTAACGGATCATGCATAGCGTCTTGCAGCAGTCAGTGCCGCACCCGGCTGTGCGAGAGGCGAGCTGCGCATCAAGGAAGGACACGTTTTATCACAATACAAGCTTGTATCCATCACAATAAAGAGCCAGGTAGTTCCGTCTAATATAGTGTCACTGCAATAGATCAAGCTGCCAACTACGAGTGCGTGCCGCGGTCACTTTGCAAGTATTATTCGAATACTTCACATTTATAATAATTAATTGCTTTCTCGATTCAGAAGAAGTCGATTACTTGTTACTTGTCGGTATAACGATCAACCCTTGGATCGTTTGGACAGACATATAGCTAATTTGATCAAGAAATCAAACGCAATAAGAGCCGAAGGCATGAAGTTTCTGGATCAAAGACAAGGTCGAAATTACGTCAAGCCACCCAACTTTTCAGCCAAGCCAAATTTTGACTTACGTCATTTTAGTCGACTTCTAGTGACACTTTGGTGCCTGCTTCACACCCTTGAGTGCGAGGGACGCGTCAAAGAATGGAAGTCGACGGTGGTAGACATGACATTGCTTACGAATGTAGCGGAGCACCAAAGCACCATCGTCCACTCCAACATACAATGCATGGGACTGGCCACCAAGCTGGACTGGGTCTATGTCGCCTGCTACACCCCCATGCTGGGTGCAGGCATGTGCTCTCTTTGGGGCTACGCGGCCTCACTCTATCTCCCAGCGTCATCTGGGACACAGCAGTCCAAATGCAAGGTCTGCTACCTATCTGATGGTGAGTGAAGGCCAATATTTAATTTGAATGATATAAAGTGAACACTCATATATAGAATGAGAATGAATGATAAATTAATTCATTGCAGATCTTTCCTCGAAATTATTGTGAAAATATTTTTTCTCTTATTAATGACGGCAATTTATCCACAACAATATATTTGGTTATCTAGAAATATTTTTTACGTGTGTACGTTTGTTTATGTGTTTGTTTCTAAAATATTGTAAACCATAATTATTCGTTTTATGGGCTTGCGAGGCCCAGCAAAACTGGGTTTGGGTTGAAATAATTGTTAAATGTTTTTTTATTACATGAATATAATTAAAAATTTTTAGTTACATCCCTTACATATTTTGAAACGTGAGTTCAAATCTATTTTCTTCTTAACCAGGGTTTGAGTGAGCTTCTCATGAAATAATATAACTCATTTCCAATGTTTAGTTGTTGGTTGACAAGGCGATTGTTGTTGGACAGATGAAGGTTAAACTTGACAGAAATGCATCTTTATGAAGCATTAAAGGTGATACTTCCTGAGAAACGCTGGGACAATGTATGTACTCTATATATATCTTTTTAATATCCGATACTAAATGATGCCAAAGAATTACTGGTATCTTCGGAAAGATAATCGCTGAGATTTGGGAATCCCGACATCATAAATCCCATTGAAATATATTCAAACTGAATCATTGTCAATTGTAAACACGTTTGTTCGTCGGCGCCTCTATTGTATAACTATCTTTTATCTCCATTGATGAATTTTTCGAGAACTGAATATCATCGCTATTAAAAAAATGTGAAATTGTTAAATTAATTATAAATTATTTTTATCAAGTTTATGCTCATCAGTATATTATCCCGATACAATTTTTATTGTGAATATGACCAGTCCCTAATATATTTACAGCAAAACAGAAACACACTCTTAAACTTTTTTTTAATGTAAAAATAATACTGTTTAGCGCATTTGCTCATTTATGGAAAAAATGCACTATTGTGCTTGCCATGTCCGTCCGTCTGTCTGTCTGTCTGTCCGTCTGTCCGTCCGTCTGTCCGTGACCTCAAGTTTTTCTTCGACGAGAAAATGCGCTCTCTGTCACTCACTGCAGTGAGTACTGAGTTACACTGCAGTGAGTACTGAGTTATATTTTTTTAATTTTCCTCTATTGAAGGCTGCTTACTGGCGAACGGCTCGATCCCTGGTCGCAGTCGGAACAAAGGTCCGTAACGCAAGATACTCGGACTTGGTCAGAGTGTGCCAGTCCAACGGGCGCTTCCTGCGTAAGTGAACATTCTTTACCATATTTTGACGTCTTTTCTATGAACTATAGTAGTACACATTTAACTTGTCATACTCAATATTGTCTCGGTTTCCTGACGGAGGGAAAACTCTTCGCATTGTCAACCGAGTTGACGGATCTTAGTTCGGAGTTATAAATCGTTTGGTTTCCACATTTATTTTCCAAAGCTGAGTCCGTAATCTGGGAATGACAAACAAATACATTTTTACAGACAAAACTACAGATGAACAATCATGTTTCAATCTTTTCAGTTTCTGAAACAAAATAGAAATAACAAATAAATTGACACGTTCCAACGGGTCAAATGACGACTCAACAAAACTTACTGATGGTGCGGAGGGTGCCTTCACCGACAAATTCGAAAGCAATTCAATTTACACTTAAAGTCTGAAAATTATCGAGAAAATGAAAAATCGCAAACTAGAACAATTAGTACAGGATAATTATTTGAATTATCGCATGAATTTTGATAATGACAACCAAAACTGACTAAATTTTGACAAGCGAAGAACCATGACAAATAAATGTGTAACAGTTAAGCCGAAGTCTGGATGCAAAATGGGAGGCGAAAGCTGCTCTCGGAACGATGACGCATATCATTCAGAGGTGGAAGCCCCCAAATCCAGCTCTCGAGGAATTTCGCCGCGCTACAACTTCAATTTCATTCAAAACTTCTCTCGGTTTTAGTTTATTCAGCTACCTAATGTTTGGTACAATAGTAGGGTTAACGAGTCTTAAATTACTAGAAACCAGTGATTGGTAAAATCAGGCTATATAATTATATTAAATATTTACCTATCAAGTAACTTAACCCACAAGCATTTTTGCGGTCAGTTTTGGACGGTCATGGTTAAATCCTTAAGATTACTTTCTGCATTCATCCTCGTGTATATTCAAAATCAGCAGCAGACACCCACCAATTACTCGTGGGACCAACACAATTTGCATTCCTCAAATGATGTATAAACACATTGAAGTATAAACACATTGAAGTATAAATACGTTGAAATTTAAACACGTTGAACTATAAACACGCTGAAGTATAAACACGCTGAAGTATAAACAAGTTATAGTATAAATACGGGAAAGTATAAATACGGGAAAGTATAAATACGTTGAAGCATAAATACGTTGAAGTATAAATACTTCAACGTATTTATACTTCAACGAAGAAGAAGAAATCAGTTGCTACAACTGTTGAACTTGATACACCTAGCAGGGCGGCATTGGCTGCGGCTAGAAACACTAGAGTAGGGAGACTCCGGTGTCATGCTGGTGAATGTCGAGAAGTTTTTACCACGAAGAGTACAGGGAGATGGCAGACTGGAATGGCATCTTCATGGTGGCACTATGGATGAGGCAGGCAGGAGTTCTTAGAAACTTTGTGAAAAATGGCACCCTATATTACTGGGAAGCAGAGATGGGCAGCGCTACTTTGAAATGTAGCTGCCGCTACCGCTACCGCTACATGCTCTAAATGTAGCGGGCGCTACCGCTACAATTGCTTAAATGTAGCGCCGCTACCGCTACATGCTCTAAATGTAGCGGGCGCTACCGCTACAATTGCTTAAATGTAGCGCCGCTACCGCTACATGTAGCGCGCTACTGCCCACCTCTGGACTAACAACTAACATGTTTACTCTAGTAACAGGCTGAGGTTAACATTACACCGAAATCTTTCGTACAGTTTTATTCTATAATTTATATTATGTATGTACCATGCTGGTTTTTAAATAATATTTAATACTATTAAGTAAAATCTAAAGGCTTTATTTATAAATGTAGCGGTAGCGCTGTAGCGGCAAAATCTCGTATCGCTACTTAAATATGTAGCGAGCGCTACCGCTACCGCTACAATAGCTTAAATGTAGCCCCGCTACCCGCTACCGCTACTGAAAATGTAGCGGCCGCTACATGTAGCGCGCTACTGCCTACCTCTGCTGGGAAGACAGAACGGAAAGCAGGAAAAGGAATGGATAGACACAAGCCAGGAACAACGAGGTCCAGTTTCATGGATTCTTAGAGGATGAGTTATAATGCATCAGTGACGTCACCCAACTTTACCTCTGAGTGTCGATCATCAATCGAATATCTTCTTGCCGACTGAAAATTTTCATAGTTGTCTCGATTTGATTTAACTATTATTTTAATTGAATATAATTTGATAAATAACCTTCAATAAATTGCCTATTTTGCTTTTTTAAACCGATTCTTTCTCCTGTACATGCTGACAGACAGGCGATAGCCTGAGCCTTTAATTACTCCATGTTAGCATTAATATACTGAATGCTGATTTGTTTTAATTTTTCATGCATTTTTTACCTCGATAGAATGATGTGAAATGTCTTAATACTATGTCTCAAGCTGGAATGTCTCAAGCTGAAATGTGCGAGTTCGAAGGCAGGCTCTACAATCTGAACGAAAAGATCGGGTGCCTTCAGTGCACCGACATCGGCGTCACTTACGGCGGTAAGTTTCGACACATTTCAATTTCATTGTTTCTAAGGACTTTAATTTTTAATTTTCATATGCGTTTGTACGTAATCTTATGTTCTGCTTAATCAATAGATTCTCTCCTATTGCACGTACCTTCCTGCACATTAGGTTATTCCTTTGAAAGTGTGCATTTTCCAAACATATCGAAGTTTTCGTAAACATGAACTTGCTTCTACATTTGTCTTCTCTAATACAAACGAAGGTATTTGTACGTTCTTAGTAAAAGTATTGCAGCATACAAATGTTATCCAAAATACCGTCTCATGCTCGCAAAAACTACGTAAAATAAGGTATCGATGAACATTTTTATGTACTCATGTCACTCAAATAACTATAAACTGAAAATACTAATCTCCGTTGGTTATTACATGCTTCTGATGTCGGTCACGTTGACAGAAATTCGATTTCAAAGTATAATTTCTGTCAGTTGTTGTATGAATCGTTATATTTTCTTAAATAATCTTGCGATATAAAACCGCAACAACTTATTGCCGTAGCAGCGACTAAGCGAAGACGTAGTCTGTCTTTTAATTATTACTTCTGTCCACAGGATTGGATTTCCATCAACCATCATGTTCAATATCCGAGTTTCTAATCAGTCACTGTTATATCAATCATTCTTAGGATGTTCTACGTGTAACTCATTGCCTTATACGTTATCCAGTTTACCTCAATAATAGGCATATTGATCCCCCAGAAAGCACGGCATTGCCAGCCCAGTTACCAAGGTATTGCCACATTCTGCGAAGAAAAGATTGACATCCCACTTACAAACATATTGCCACGCCATTAACCATGATACTGTCATACCAGTTAACATGATTTATATAGTACCGCGATGAAGTCGTCCTATGGTCGAGGGTTCGTAACTCCGTCAGCCAACCACCGACAGCTTTCATAGATAAACCCATTTACCGTAAACGAGAAGTGGGCCGGTACGTGTACTTAATTAGAGCACGTATTGATTGTACGGCATAAGTAGAGTACGCATTGATTGATCCGTGGCGGTTTATAGATCAGGGCCGTCGTCGCGTCGCGGACATCGTGCTGCCTCCGAGGGACACTTGCTGTGCTCAGGCTTCTAATGGATACTGCCTGGTAACTGACCTGCTGCTCATTTTTACTGTTATCTATATATATGAGTTTGTAAAAAATTCATACTTCTAGATGTGCTTCATTTGGCGATGAATTATTTAAATTTTAAGATTCTGGATTCTATGAAAGGCCTGTATTTCGTTTCTATATGTGGTCTTTGATGAATCATATAGCGTTTTGATTCATTGTTCATGATAAGAACCATGTAAAATAAAATAGTTATGCACTTATTTATGTTATTTGTTATTATACTTTTTTAATTGAGGTGGCCGAATGCTCTGCCTATACTATCGGTTTCTGCGAGGCGAAGGCTCGGTGTGCGGCGCGAGGTCTGCCGATGGCGTCAAAAGAATTGTACTACAACCCTGGCCGTATCGTCGGCAACCTGGCTTCACTTGGCACCAGTGAGCTGATAGCCTGGTTGTTAGGGCGCTAATGAAAATATTGAGAAATAATAATTAGTAATATAGCCCAACCCTCTATGAACTATTCGCGTTCCTTAACAAAAATCAAATTTTAACCATGATTTTGCGACGGAACTCTCTAATGGGTGCGTTAGAACGAGTGCGACTTACATCAGTGATTTGTTTAATATAGACCTAAATATTTATGTTCGTCCTCAGATCAAGTTTACTTCTGGGCGAACATCCATCGCGGGGCCGACATGGTGTGGCGTTGGATGCCGAGCATGGAGGCAATGGGGAACGTGATCTCGACTTATAATGGGAATACCGATGGCGATTGTGCCGAAATGCTCATCTCGGGAGGCAGCATCTCCTTCTACCTCGTTTCGTGCCAGCAAAATGACGAGGAATGTGTGCTTTGTTACGATCCGGCCACAAGTCTGCCTCCGTGTTAAGCATTTATTTGCACCCAGCCATATGGCCCACTACACAACACAGACACAAGAGAAGAAAGTTCACTTCTACATACCTTCACACTTTTTCTCTCATTTCAGCCTTGTTGGTATACTAATTACGCGACTCTTTAGTGGTACTGATATCATGCATCTTTTCCTGGTATAGCTGACTCATTTGCAAGAGCCCAGAGTTGTATCCCTATCAAGAAAATTCGCGAATAATTTAGTTCAACTTCCAGTTCAACTCCTAGAAATGGGTTCACCTACGGTCAGAAATTCCTCCAGTCGAATCCACACCAAAAATCAAGTTGACGGAGGCAAGTAGCACACAAACACTGTTAGTTAAAATATGTACTTGTCGACCTGAAGTCCTGATGAGGGAAAATTGTTCAGTATTATCATCCTCTGAACATGAAACTTTTTAAATTTTTATTTATTGTTATTCAAAAATTGAAACATGATTTGTCTATTTCTTCATGTTCAAGAATTTGAGGTGCGCGCAAGAGGCCAGCAATGACCAACAACCCGTCATATTCTTTTCTGTGGACGAGCATGCTTGAGTGCGTTAAACTCTACGAAACTAAGCACAAAAAGCCATAGTAATTGTAGGTCCCCCGCCCTCTCAAGTCTGCTGTACTTTACTTTACAAAATATAATATTATCATCCTCCAATTTATGACGTTTAAGCCTATATGGCCTTCCTTACCTGCAGGCTTACCCCCGACTCTCCACCAAAACCCAACCAACCCAGACTCAACCCTCCGGTCATAGGCTGCATGAAACTGGAGAGGCGTGGCAGTGAGGATGTAGGGCTGGTCATTGGTTGCAGGAAGGTTGAGAATCGGGGTAGTTGTAGAAGTGGACCTTGTGGCATTTATTTTAGACTTATACATATGATAGACTTATATTTTGAAGAGTGAGGTCTCATGGGTTATTGAAATCCACTACTATAATAAGTTTCACTCGATGCAATAAGTAGTTTTATAGCATGGTTGAACTAGTATAAGGTTGACCCATGAGAAGCTCATTTTTGCGGGTGTTGTCATTTTTTCGCCTGTGACGTCTGATCTCAGTGACGTCACGGGCGTTAACCAATCACCGAAATGCGATCAAGCCAGTCAACCAATCCGTCATGAGAATGACTGGATTGTTTACGTTTCTCGATCTACGTGACGTAACAAGAAAGCTGAACTGAAAGACAGAAGTCTTCGCGGGTCAACCTTAAATAGTTCAACCATGGTTTTAAAGCACCCACATTTCCGCGGTAGTGTGTTTTTGAAGTTTTATTCACGATGTGTGATGTTAAAGCGTATGATCGATTTCAAGGCCAAGGTTATGGCGGTCGGATAATAATACGCTTTTCAAGCAACTTTCTCTTTTATCTAGGAATAGAACCCGGTATGAACAAGTCATGCATTGTTACAAGTATAAAAAGATGCCCAATAATAGAATATAAAAATTCAAATTATTCAAATTCATTTAATAAGTTCATGATAATAGCTCCTATACGTCAGCACTTACTCTAATATGATGTTCTTCTGCAATAACAAGTTCATAATTGTAGCTCCTATACGTAGGGTAATTGTTCGTAATAATATTGAAGGAGGTTTTATTCAGGAGTAATTGGGTAATTTTGTTGGTAATATTCGAGGGTAAGATTGGGGTAACCTATGATTTAAGCTGTTTATGGAAAATGGCGCCATGCGCTCGGTTATGTAACTACTAAAGTATTCAAAGTATTTTAACGTAATTAATTAACACTAAACCTGATTACTAAAATCTTAGCTAAATTTATTACCATCGAGCGAGACAGTTCGAGACAATAAACTTTGTTTGTTCTCCGAATTTATTTGTACCTCATAACCCCATTGTAAACGGTTTTTCCCTGGCTAATATCAAATAGAAGATTTCAATAATACAATTGACTTTGTCTTTTACATACTAAGGTGCAATTGAAAATTTACTTCATTAATTTTTTTACGGTTGTTCGTTCTAATTAAATAGCGAGGAGATTTATCTATAAAACACTGTGTGAATTTGGCCACTAATACGAAATAGCATCAAGAGCAATTACCTCTTTATATTACCTCCTTATACATCTTTTTTGTGAATGGTTCGAGAAGTTTCTCTAATAATGAACCTCTAACATAGTACTAACATCGTATTCGAATGTTACTGATTGCACGAGAGCGATAACGGCAAGTATAGCCATTCAACACCAATCATGAGACCCAGTATTTTGAGTAACAGTCTCATCTACTGCTTTATTCTTGCCCCGATACCGTCAAGCGACGGTTCCGCGGGAAGGAGATAGGGTTAAGAAAATTCATTATTCCTGCAGTATCATAGCACACGCAAGACCACATAGAAACATTAATGCAATTAAAAACAAGACTGAAATAAATGTGCCTAAAACTTAATTGACATTCATGTAAGAGACGTATATTTTCTGGTAAGATCAGATAAAAGGCATCACTACAGCCCCAAATTATATCGTTTTGCACTAATTGTACGTAATTTTAATTAAATAATTTTTATGACACGATCTAGCTTAGTTGTGGCTGAATAGCACATTTAGGACGCCATTGAAATCAACATTATTCTAACCTAAAAACTGCCATCAACGTAGCGGTCAACTCCTGCTGCAATGGAGAAATGCAGCTCGATCACTGAACAACATAAATCTCTATTCCTAATTTCCTATGCCGTCACAAGTTATCTGCTGAACGTGAAACAATAAATGACTTGCTGTGAACCAAGAATACGAATTGCAGGTGAAGTTAGGACGCTGAAGTTGGGCTATCGTACTGCCAGTTTGGCTGGCCTTGGCGTCCGTAGTAGCCACAAATATTGGTGAGCAGGTATTGTTGATACACTGGTAATGCGCCCTCCCAGGGAGTCAACAGACTTCGGGATCACCGGTTCATCCATCACCGAGTGAGTAACAATTCTACATGAGTTTACTGCACAGAATTAAATCAAATTCTGTTTCTTCAATTCAAAAACTATTCTAGCATGCGATTTATTAAAACAGAAGTTTTTTGACCGTGAACGACGATTGATCTTTGCCCGATGGACCTTAGATTGGCAATGAAGTTGTCTGCTGTCTCGAGATGCCATTTATAGAGGTTTGTCCAATTTCGTATCCACAATACCGGACTATATAAAGTCTGGTCTCAAAATTTGTCTTCATCATCGATTTTCTTAGAAATTTCGATTGAACTAAAAATCTTTTACAAAATGGCTGGTCTCCGAAGGCTCATGGAATGCTCTTCCGTGTCGGTCTAAGGCATGTCGGACTGGCGAGGCTCTGGTGACCTCAGTAGCTGGGATCTGTTCTCAGTGATGGTCCGGGGTGAGTCACCAGAGCTGAGCCAAAGCGAGGCGCCGCCCCCCAAAAGGGGGAAGAGATTCACCGCATTCTTGCGACGACTCTTTTGTGGCTGTTGCAGGCCACGCGGCGAGAGCGACGGTGGCCCGTGAATGGTAGCACCTAATTCTTTAGGAGTTGGGGCGCTGCCTTCACCTGGCTACTGATTTGCTCTTGGGGGAAGGGAGTTAAGAGGGGGGTCCTCCGAGACCCAAAAAATAAAACATGTTGCCTGCTGGGGGAGAGGGTTATTCGGAACCCAATTAGTAAAGTATCCTACCTGCAAGGGAGGCTACGATCATTGGAAAACCGTCAATCCCAGGTGCGACATTTGGCCTAAGTGAGGTCATTTACGGAACATCCAACAAGACATTATAATCATCATCCCGTCAATCTGGTATGCCTCAGAACAGCGTTCCAAAATTTTCATAAACGACTACCACTTTGAAGTTACTAACAGTCACAGGACCTCTCGTTACTACTGAAGAGGAGTAGAACGGAAACAATATTTTTATTCGAGTTTTAATTACTCCTCCTACTTCTTAGACCTGTAGAGGATACAAGTTTTATTACAAATAAATAAAGATATCTTATTAGCTATTACAATATGACAGTTTGCTAACAATCGCATTTTAACAAGTGGAAATAATGGAAAGTCTAAGGGGCGAGGCAAAAATGGAGCAGCAGGCAGCAGCGAACTCTCTCAATGAACTATGCACTGAAGACACAGCATTTGACCCGATCACCTAGAAGGGAGCTAGGCTTAGAAGTTGTGCAGCTCAACTGTCATGGCTTATTTGGAAAGCTGACAGAAATAAAGCTATATCTATATAGAGAGAAGCCAGATGTGGTATGTCTGTGTGAGACATGGCTAAGAGTGCATGAGCCTTCTTTTGTCGGATATCATGCAATGTGGTCACACCGGGAAAATGCTGCAAGAGGTGGTATGCAAGAGGTACTAAATACCTTCTTGCTACTGGGCGTTTGAATTTTTGAAAGAAATGTAGTTCGTTCCACCTATCACTAATTTAATGGTCATCAACCATCCTTTTGAAGCATGACAGTCTTGGCAGGATCCTCCCCACATGCCATGGACCCCATCACATGACTAATTGTAAATGTGACACTGACTCCTGTACCAGTCCCAGTGGGCACTGGGCACTGGGCGCTCAGTGGGCAGTGTACAGGACCTTTCCAAGACATGTACAAAATCCCCCAGACAGGAGGCTCCCCTGTTGAGTTTTGACCCTGATGGTAGCAGTCAAGTAGATTAGAAGATTAGCATCAGCAGGTCTTGAACAGAGTTGAACACAATACTTATTTCCCCTGTAGGGCCTGTACTGGCTGCACCTTCCCTGGCTGGACTATCTGGCCCTGGCTGAGTGGCTCTCTGTCTGAGTAGACCCTCCAGTTAGGTAAGGGTTACTAACAAGTCTAACATGCATGTACTACTGTAGCAGTTAGCACTAATTCCGGGACCTAGTAGCTGAATGAACTAACAGAACAACATCTCAGATTTGCAAACTTACCGAGGCTTTTGCCCTCAGGTTTGTGCGGCCAAACCCTTGCTGCTTGTCCGGACGTGAGGCGAGTCGCGAGACTGGCGAGTGGTGAAGAACCAAGTCCTCAGAAAGCAGATAGAAGAAGAACACTCAGTGGAGCCTTTGGAATTTCACGATCCTGTCATCACTCATCAATCATCATGATGTGATGACACAGTTCTGTCATCACGATGTGATGACAGAACTACAGGGAGTTCACGATCCTGAGGACTGAGGTTACCTGTAGATGTTCTGTGACTTCTGTCATCACATTTTTGTCCCTGTGGTCAAAGACCTTTGCCCTTGTAATTTGTAAAGGGAAAAAATATACTGACCCCGGTGACCCGGGGCAGTGGGCCAGTGGGGACCCCTGTGTTGGGGTTGTTGTGTTGTGTAAATTGTGTTGTGGCTTGTCACCTTGTGTGTTTGAGGTTGTTGACTTGTTGTCATTGTTGTGTAATCACTGTAATGTGTTGTGTTTAACTCTTCTAAAAGTGTTTCAAGGAAATTAGGCATGATGTCAAACCACAAATTTTATTGAATCAGTTCATTTTTAATCATCTAATCATAATGATCTAATGATTCTAATCTACTCAAAATTTAAACCAATATCTCAAATTCTCAAGCATGAAAATGCTGGAATCCACATTCCACAATACAGTGAGTTTACGATACTAGGATTGATGTAATGATGTGACCAATGTCCGATGATGAACACTGATGCACATGCTTTACGATCAATGTGGCAGCCCAGCAGGGCCAGAAAAGTCCTCCTTTTTTCTGAAATATTGCTGCTCTAATTTCATATAATTACCATCTGTAGGATGAAATCTTGCAGCTTTAATGTCATACATTTTTGTTTGATTGAAAAAATTGCGGTTTGACTTTGCAAACATGTTGTTTCATAAAATGTTCAACTTCCACACTCCGCAGTACTTCAATGCTCCTGCCAAAATATCCTGAAGAACATAATTACAAGTTGACAACAAGTCAACCCAAAATATTTCCTTGAAGATTGCATAGTTGTGGTTATGTCAGAGTGGTCCCTGGTCAGACTGCATTATCATGTGTTCAGCTGCCACTTAAGTGAAGACAAAAGTTAGTGTTGCTGTTTGACTGTTTTTAGGGCAAATTTAGAGATTTGTGGTAACACGTTCACCATTGCACAGGACTTTGTAAATAAGTTTGCTGCTCATTGCTCATAAATGGCTGAAATATGCAATTCACAGCTCAAAAAAATGGAATCACAGCTGGCAAACCTATAAAACCACGGCTCAAAAAATCCACTTAGGCTTGCCAAGTGGATATATTCCATGCCTGCAATGTGGCATAACACCCAACCTAATAACATAATACATAATGCATTGTAACATAACATATTATATCACATTACTACATGTCATAACATAACACTATACTTTATAGCATAACAGAATATATTTTAATAAATTGTAACATCACACATTACAACATAACATATCATAACCAAGCACATTAAAATACATCCTAACATAACCCAACACATTGCAACAAAACATAACATGACATTACATATTATGACATAACATAAAACCTCATGATATAACACTATACATTGTAACATAACATCAAACAACACAACAAATTATTCCACAACATATCATGACAAAACACATTAAATAACACAATATATCATGATACAACACTTTATAACACAATATAACATAGTACAGCACATTGTAACACAACATTAAATAACACAAAATAATTTAACAGGACATATTATGATGCAGCATAACATAGCACAACACATTTTAATACATCAAAACATAAGGCAACACATATGACAAAACATAAATAATACATCATGTCACTACAAAATAGGTTATAACATAACAAAAAATGTATCACACATAACAAATCCTAATATAGCCCATCACATTATAACATAACATAATCTGTTGTGTTATATTATGTTTTGTTGTGTTCTAATTTATTTTGTTATGTTATAATGTGTTCTATTATCTTATGTTATGTTATAATGTGTTCAGTTATTTTATATTGTATTATTGGTTATATTATATAGCATGGTGTGGTTACAGTTTTTCCCTGATATACAGCTTGCTGGTGTATATCTTAAAATTGTCTTGGATTTCTTGGTTATTGGATCTTGGATTTTTCCAAGGTTATTTTCCTCTGCAAGAAAGGTCTGAATTGTAGGCAGAGTGAAAGAAAAGTAGAGCCAACTTGTGGAAAACTTAGTTAAACCAAGAGAATAAATTTCACTTGAATAATGTAAAAACTGAAGAATAAGCAAATTCAAAACAAAGATCAGTGAGAAATTTTGGAATAGTATGGTATACTTGTCACATAAGGAGGCTTCAAACATAAAGGCATTCACAAACTATAGATTTTATAATTGATATGTTATGTTAACAGTTTTTTACACATTGACAACAAAGAGATAAATATGTGTATCACTTTAATTAATTTACCACTTTTCAAAAAAGTTTTTAATAAACAAGATTGGGAGTTATTGTCAATAAAAGAATTTTTAACCCTTTGGCAGGCAAGCATTGAAATATCCAGAAATTAAAATTCCAGAAACCATTTTAGGAAAGTAAAAACTATTATACAATATATTTATTTATATGAATTTTTGCAAATTTTGCCTATTGAAGGTTTAAATTGCACTTGAAGAATTCAATAAATGCGATCAGTACACAAAATTTTTCTTTATAATTAAAATTAAATTTATGCAAATGAAAAATTAGAAACATAAAAATTTAATTAAATTTAATCAAGTTGCCAAAATAAATAAATATATATATTGATACTTCCACCTTTTGAAGAAAATGCGGAAAGAGCGTCAGTTCCATTGTCGGAGTCAAAACCTTCATTTAAATGCTCATATTTCAATTTGTTGACTTTGCAGCTGGTGATGCTATAGATAAAACGATGGTCAGATAATTAGGGATTGACTGAGGCATTATAAGGATGCCTCAAAAACAAACAGGAAGCTGTGGTGAGGCTTTTTGTGACGCGATTCCAAGTGATCACATATGGTAACTTACCCGTGAAAGGGTTAAGAAGACAGGAAAAATGAAAAATCATAAGAAACTGAAATATATTTATTTTGTACAATAACAAAAATTAATTTAGTATGTAATGTTTATCACCTGTATTTGGTGACCTTGGAGTTGTCTGCTAGGGAAGCTGGGTATATGAGCAATTGGCGTCAATGTAATATGATGCAAAAAGTGGTGAGGGTAAATGTAGTTGCATCTTGATGGTAACTACCCTGTGATATTATCCAATCTCTTATTTAAGGTGATAGTCAACAATATATGTTAATGGTCAAAAAATTGGTACAAAAATAGGTTCCTCTCAGTGGTTAGCCATGGCCTTGTTAATTCCATGACATAAGTTAAATCTGAACACTAGACAATTTTAGGAAAGCTTTAATGTGAATAAAATAACATAACCATCATAGAATAATTTTTAGCTCTTTGATTCCAGGTATTGCACAGCATATTATTGTTGATTATTTTGCTGACATGACTGATATTAGATTGGAAGTGGCTTCTGAGAATGCCATCTCAGAGATTCATTATGATGGCCATGAAGTCCGACAACCGTGAGTGTTTTTAAACTTTTCTTTCAAATGTATTGTGATATTGTAATGAATCCATGTTTGTCTAGTTGCTAAATGTGAATTTACCTTGAAATTACCTTAAATTTATATAATAGTTAGAATTTTTATTTTCAAAATAATTTTTTATATTACTTAATAATGAAATCAGATATAAAAGAATTCCTTTACAACAATGTTTCTGTTGCAGCCCGCTGTCCATGTCAGAGCAGCTGAGCCAGTTTGCTCGCCGCATAGACTTCAGTGCAGTGGAGAATGGAGGCAGCGATGAGCCAGGTGGCAAGACTGGAGAAGATGCCGAGTCTATGGAAGACGATGAAGAGGAGGAGAAACCTTGCCAGCAACCTCATTGGCCACTTGAAAGTGTGCGCAACAAGATCAGGTGGAGAAACTTTTATGGTTCTTGTTATTTTCTATTTGTGTCTTGACCTGATAAGCTTAGTGGACATAATAGAAAAATATACTTATAACTTTCAAGTGGGAGGGAAATAGTTGTTTAAAATAAAATATGTTTGTCTTTTATCTAAATTATTTTCCTTCCTGAATCATTAAGTTAGCTGAAAAAGAAATTTGACCAATGAATTCTAAGATCTTGGACTCCTCTGTATTGAGTGAAAGTATTGTAGTCAAATGGGGCAAGACATGACTGAAATAATTGCCAAGCATGTAGTGCCTACATCGTGAGTAAATTAAAGACAATTACTGTATCAAAAGTTGTGGCTGTATACGGTATTAGGCTACCGGGGACATACCGAATTTTTTGCAGAGCATATATTTGGACAGATCCAAGAAGTTTAGCTAGTATAGTGTCATACCTGTGGGGTCAGGCAAAACTGGCTTTGAATTTCATATAGTTTTTTCTTTTTGTGGTGGGCTTGTAACTAATATGCTTTCTTATGCTCCCAAATTTATTGTTTATTTTCTTCAAAAATTATGAACTGAGAAAGTTTTTGCCTATCGGATATTTTGCCATGTTTCCATTTCTAAATGAACTTATCTCTGTTCAGGAATGCTCACACAGAGATTTGTGTGCTACATGACCTCCTTCAAATGGTTAAAGAGAAGAAGTACCTCGTTCTTGACCTCGTGCAAACCCCTCAGCCACAGCCAAAGCTCTACATCCAGTTCCTCTCTCTGAAGAAGGTAGCCCAATATTTACATCTGATTTCTCTCTTGGAGAATTTTTTGTAATGTCAACCACCAGTTTCTCTGCAGAACGTACCATAATGTAAACCTCAAGATTCTCACTAATAGATTCATTTAACTATACCTTTTTGTTGATACGTATGCTGCTGTCTCCTGCTTACATAATTTTTTTCTGTCAACACTCATATTTACAGGCTCAGAATTTGTTCTTGGGTACTTATATTATTATTAAGGTTGTCAATATTTTACTAGTAGATGCAATCGCTTATGATGATCATTCACTTCTGAGGAGATTGAAATGAGCAGTAATTTTCAAATATTTGGCTTTCCATTTTTTTATTAAATTCTTCAACTTGCACAAGAAATAATTTGGATGTTTGTGCAGAGTTTAAGCAATGCTTCTGGCATCCTGATGCAAGGTGCTGAGCGCATCAGGTCTTCACAGTCAAGCATTGCTCGCCCCAGCTCTGACTTCCATCTTGATCTGCTGCGTCTCCGCAAGAACTGGAAACTCAAGAAAGTTGCCGCTAACATCGTCGGTGATCTCTCCTACTCAGCTGTTGGCTCCAATTTCAAGCATGTCAGTACTGTGAATCACATCAAATATGGCTTCATACTTTCAACTCTGAAGATTTAGCTTACATGGGCTCCTCTCATATCAAGTTCACAAAATTTACCTGTAAAATTTATGTTCATTTACAATATTTAAGCTTGAATACTTAATTTTTATTTACGTTTTTTTTTGCAAAGTATAACAGTTACAAAAAATTGCAATCAATAATAAACTTGACACCATCATTTTGAACTAAATTTCTTTAATTTCTTAAGAAAGCAAAGAAACTGAACCCATTATGTTTTGGCTATGTTTGTACTTCTACAGAAAGAATTTGGCTTGTTTTTCTAACAACTTCCAGGGAGGTAAAATTTAAAATTCTATAATAAATATCGTTTAGGATTGCATTTTTAGTCTGAATGGATAAAACATACACAGAACTCTCTGACGGGATCACGTATTTCTCATCCTGATAAAATTTTTACTCTTATCACACTCACAGAAAGTTCTTTTCTTTGTCCTTTGGGAACGCCAAATTTCTACTTGACGCCACAGAACTGTAATTACTCAATTCCCTCATTATGTTCAGAACAGTCATTGCTCCCGTCGCGTCTTGTTTCGGCTCACGTTTCAGCTCACATATTGTTTTGGCTCACGTATTGTATTGGCTCATGTATTGTATTGGCTCACGTATTGTATTGGCTCACGTATTGTATTGGCTCACGTATTGTATTGGCTCACGTATTGTATTGGCTCACGTATTGTATTGGCTCACGTCTTGTTTTTGGGCTTACGTCTTGTTTTTGGCTTACGTCTTGTTTCGGCTCACGTCACTCATCGTAGTTCTCACGTCCCGATGCTCACGTCACTCATCGTAGTTCTCACGTCCCGTTACAGAACAGCTTCTTCGAAGTGACGAAGTCAGACGACGACGTAACTCTGACGACGCCGCTGTCCGCTCTGCCAGGCTCGTCGCCGTCCATTGGTCGCTCGTCCCTGCGCGTCACCGTGCCCCCGGAGCTCGAGGGCTCAGCCTACATCTTCGTCTGCATCCGCAAAGGCAGCTAAATATTCTTCAGAACTCGCGTTCTAATTTACAACCGTGATAGAAAATATCTAATTTATGTAGTCCATGAGAGTCCAACTCTGGTTATTATTATCATTTTTTTAATACTGAGTCTAATTTATAATAACTGATTTCAAAGTTAAAATGAATATTATTCTAGGCAAAATATATTTTTTTGTGATGCTATTCATTAGTCAAATTTATCTAGGTTGTTTTGCACATTTGCTAAAGCTACTATCACATCAGAGTCAGCATCTAGAGGGCATTTACTATTTAGTCCCTTGCTCAAGCGTTCTTATGTTCTTAACATTTAATTTTTTTATGTAGGTATTTGGGTTTGCAGAATTTTTTGTGTACCTTGACTACCTTCCATCTTCATACGTGTACACATTTAAAATATTTGTCAGGATTTCCCATCCATGGAAACCTTCAGCATATCAGCTCTGGACTCTCCCTATTTTTCATGACGGTAGAAGATTCTCTTCGAAGCTTGTCCATAAATCCTTGGATGATTTCTGCTATTGCCAAAGAATTTGGATCGCAATATGTCTCTAAATTCAAGAGCGTCACTCACTTCTCTGGCCTCATCATCTGATATCCAATTTTGATTAGGAGTTTGTGTGATTATTATTTTAATTGTATTTACACTTCGCTTTTTATTTGTTCAGATGAAGAAGACTTGTGCTCAGCGCAGCTAAACATGCTAGACGGTCTGGCTACTCTGAACGCCCAGCCCAACATGTCGCCGTCTACTGAACACTGGCAGCAGAAACTCGAGAACGCTCAGAACGTTCTCTTCTGCAAGGAACTCTTCAGCCAACTGGCCAGGGAGGCCGTGGCGCTCAGGATGGACATCCCTCCCCTTGTTGTTGCTAATCAGATCGCCGCCACCATCTTTCCCGGCATCCACCTGCTCATTGCGCTGTGCCACTCACATCCCGACAGGTGAAGTGGCTTCTCCTGGCTAGTGTGTGGGACGGGGTGGAAAAGGTAGTGTGGTCCGCCTGCTGAGGTGAACAAGGTAGTTTGGTCCTCCTGCTGAGGAGAACAAGGTAGTGTGGTCCTCTTGCAGAGGTGAACAAGGTAGTGTGGTCCGCCTGCTGAGGAGAACAAGGTAGTGTGGTCCGCCTGCTGAGGAGAACAAGGTAGTGTGGTCCTCTTAAATACTCTTTTCTGTCATTCCTCTCTTCTCATTTTTCTACTTTACTTGTTTTCATTCTCATAATTCTTGATGTACAGCCCCGAACATCCTCAACTTGTGTTCAAATAACTTCTATGAACTTCTGTTTATTGTTATTTTAGTTTAAAATATTTGACCTGCACGTAAATTGTTCACCTCATTTTTGTACAAGCAATCAAATTATCAAGTTGACACTTGATAATTTAGAACCTAATTTTCATTGAAATTATCGCTATGGAGAGATTAACTGTTTTTCTGTGCTGCATATTCTTTATTTTAGTTTGATTTTTTTATTGAACAGTTCACGCAGTCGATCGTCTCTAACTGCACCGCACAACGTACTGAGCAACGGCACCATCAACGAACTGGGCAGCAGCAGCACCACAGCGTCAAGCAACACCTCCACAGACCACCATTCTTCCTCGTCCCTCGGGGGCGGCGTGTCGTCTCTCAAGAACCTCCACGACAAGGTCCTAGAGCATTCCCTGCACCAGCTCTTCCACAGCTACCTCAAGAGCAGCTCTCCCATGCCTCATCCTGTCTACGCTCCCCTGCACGCCCACCCCACCAGGAGAGTGGCAGGGCCTCAAGGGCTCGACCGACAACAGGTAACTACCTTAATTACTACACAAGGGCTCGACCGACAACAGGTAACTACTTTAATTACTACACAAGGACTTGACCGACAACAGGTAACTACCTTAATTACTACACAAGGACTTGACCGACAACAGGTAACTACCTTAATTACTACACAAGGGCTTGACTGGCAAAAGGTAACTACCTTAATTACTACACATCGGCTTAACCGCCAACAGGCAACTACTGTAATTGTTTGGTTGGTTCCTTCTTGTACAGCCACAAATTTTTCAACAGCAAAAGATTGAAGTCTACTTTAAAATTATTTTAGATATAAATTCTAATAAGAAAGTCTTGTCTTGTTTGTCCCCTTTCTTCAATAACGACGATTGAAAGCGGTCCACTGTCTATTGTCTAATGTGATGCGACGTATAGTGTAGGCTAAGTTACTATCAAATTATTCCATAACTCAGAGTAACCGAGTTAGGCATTCATGATTTATCATGTGTTTATCTCACGGACCACCATGATAATATGACTGATTCATTCAACAGAAGGAAACTTGCCTGCACCTTAATTAGTAACTCTTCAATAAACTCATGTGCAGCTGATGCAGACAGTGACGCACGAGACGCTGCTGGAACAGATCATAAAGGAGGCGCAGCATAACTTCCTGCGCCTGCGCACGATGTTCGTCATCGATCAGCTCGCCAAGGAACTCAAAGATCCTCTCATTTTCTCCCACTGGAACCTCTTCAATTCCCCCACGCAGTCGTGCGTGAGGATCAACATCGTCACTCAGGTACGGATCTCGTATTATTTTTACCACGAATTCTAGGTTATGACGTTGTCGTGGCGGTAGTGTGTGTAATTTATTAAGTGATTTTAACCAAGAATTTAGAGGAATGAAAATCTATATAAATCACGGTATTTTCATCGAAAACATATCGAAGACTAGCTAAATTATCACTTGATGATTTTGTCTCTAAAACGTATTCTAATGAAGTTAAAGATATTTTCATAGCACTTTATAAGATATACATTTGATTTTTGTCAATATTCGATTTAATTATAATTAATCAAATTATCTTTATAAAAGTGAAATTACATATCAATTACGAACTTATCTTTACTTATAATTTCGTTACTGATACTCGATATTTATCGAATTTTTTTTTTACCTCTAAAAAATTCAGTTGATCCGAACTCAGTACCTATGCTTTCAACAGGGCTTTGATTCCGTGATACGAACGACGCTCGTGGTGCAAGTGTTCGAGCGGTCGCTGCGGTGCGTGTGTCGGGACGGCAGAGTCATGACTCTATCCTTCGAGCCGCAGGTACATCCTTTCTCTTTGCTATAAGCGGGAAAACTATTATCAAATGAATTATTATCAGGTGACTTTAAACTAGTTAATACTTTTTTTAGAAATTGGCAGCAGTCGATTCATATCGTTTACCTTCACAACTAGCTGTGTTCTACCTGTGTTAAAAACAACAGTGCTTGTGATCATAATCTTATTTAAGATCGTCATAGAATTTTTTTATTTTTCTTCTATTCGATAAGCTATCGTTGCTGCTCACGTTTTATGAATTAATTGATTCTCATGTAAACATCGAACCCCTGAGTGATGTATAATCGAAAAGCATGGCCGCATTGTGTACGATCGGTAGATTATTTAGGTATATCGTAACAATGGCTATTGAACTGTAGTACTATTGGCCTTCCCTAAAGTACTCAGAACTTGTATCTCATCGCTGCTTTTTTACTGTCTTTAACCTTGAAACCTGAGCAGGCCATCTTCTTCCTACATTACTCACTGTCGCGATGAAAGTCCTGGAGAAGTTTCAGCACATCTACTGATATTTCCGTCTCTATTGTGTGTGTGAACTTCTACAACCTTTGCTGGGGTGTCCACAGGAGCTGCTGAACTTACTGAGATGTCAGGTGGCGCAGCACCAGACGGCGGCCGTGCAGTCCTTCAGTAAACTCATGGGCTGGACGGTGAACTGCTCTGAGCCCTGCCTGGGGGTCGGGTCAGCTGAGCCCCTCGGCAGCGCTTCTGCGGTTGTCCTCACGTCTCCAGCTGGTAAGCTGGTGTCACCAATGTGTTTTTGTTTGAATTTTTATTTTCTTTTTATCGTGGCCTTGTTCGGTCCGGGCCACAAATTCAGTCTTGACTGCTTTGTTAATAATCCAGTCACAGCTCGATGTTTGTCATAATTACAGCTCGATGTTGGCCACTGTCTCGGTTCGATAGTTGCCACTGACTTGGCTCGATGTTTGCCACTGTCTCGGTTCGATGTTTACTTGGCTGAACTCGAGTCAAGGAGAGTAATGTCTACTATTTGACGTTACACGAGTAACGTCAAATCATGTCATTTTTATTGTTATTTTGTAGTTCTTCTGGGTTTAAACTATCATGCTTTTAGACGGCCAAAATCTGCTTGCATTTAGAGCAAGTAGAGCTAAAAATTCGAAGTTTATTTTAGCGTTTTTAAATTCGGCAGAAAAGTGCACGAGCTATCGATTGTGAAGTAATGCCTCATCATTTCTATTCCTGTAGTAACATAGTGCGTAATCTCTCGTAGGAAACAAGCAAATCCTGGTCCGATCAGGCCCCTGCACGGGTGTTAGCGTCAGCGTTGCAGCTGCTCCTCGCAACGACTTCTATCCCTCCGCCGTCGTGCACGAAAGGCGGTCAGTTCTTATTCTAGACTAATTTTGCATCTATGCATTGTTTGTTCATCTCATTCTTCTCTGTAACTGGCTTTTCTGTTTCAAAATTTGTGCGCGAAACGAGGACTTGAATGATAAGGCGCTTTTTCATATTTAACTGTGCCTAAATTTTTTAGGGTTTGTTCTAATTCTATTCTCCCTGTGGAGTTTATATTTAAGTTTTTCTCTCTGATGCATCTAATTTATTCATGTGTTATACTAGTATTGTAATAAGATGGTGACCATGTGGTGTCCCTAACAGATGGGACCAACTGCCGGGTGCGTGGCAGGAAGTCCGTCTCGACTCAATGGAAGGCAGGAATTTCTTAGCCAAAATTGAGCTACTCATGGCTGCGCTCACTGCTCAGAATTAGAAACCCTCCCACGTTAGTTCCAATTTCGTGTAAAAATTGTAAAGGTTCATAATTTTGTTTGGACTTATTTTCTATGAACAACTAAGAACCGAAATGTGTCGTAACCTTTGGTCCATGAAAGAGTATGTTGTGCAAATCAATGATGTGCGATAGTTGCAGGGAATTTTTAAACCCTGTAACTATCCACTGACAAGAAGAAACTTTAAAGAAGTTTACCCCATTTAAAAAAAATTTCGAATTTTGCAGTTAAGTTATTGAAAATTTACTTATGAATTAGCCAAGCTTTTACATTTAGGCGGATAAATTTCGAAAAATTTTCTGTTATTATGTGTACAGGCTTATGTGCGTCATTATTTTTTAATAACGATCTGGTGTTCTGTCTGTACGTTTGAATTATCATTTATCACGTCCTGTTCTGCACATTTTGTGATTACGGACGTAAGCACAAAATTAGACAGATCCAGCCTTTGAATATTCATTATTTTTCATCGATGTAGAGGAACTGAGAATCTGTTACCAAAATGACACGAACATGAATAATAAATAAAAATAACGGTTTCAGCGTTTATTAGGCCGTAGGCCTGTCGCCGATTCTTAACATCGCAGAACATTCACAGCATTTTGAGGTCTCGAACTCGCAACGCACAGCTACAATTCTGCTGTGCTTAACCGTCCGGCCTCCTTGCCGATTCTGACCAGAAACTGGCGCACAGAGCTGGGATCGAACCCGCGCCTCTCTAGTGCGTCAATGTTGGTACTCTGAACTTCAACCACTGGGCCACCCTGCCCTTGACGCCTTGAATAATGACGGGACTCTCCGATGCCGGTCACGGCAGGTAACTTAGAGCAGAAGCTATCATTATTCTTAGCAAGATTCAACGCAAATTCATATACTTACATGTGTTCATATTGTATTTCGGTGCTTAGATTTCTATATTTTATGAGATTTTTACGAATGGTCCTGCGTGCAAATAACGATTCTCGCTAAACTACCTCTATTTGACCGCATTTGCTGGTCAACCGTACGCTGTAATGTATGAAAAAAATGATATACGCGATGAATACAAAATTTGAATTGAAATCATATAGCATTCAAATATCGTGCGGGAGCAGTCTTTAAATGCTATATTCCATCTCTGTTCATTCGATATGCCGTCGGGATTTGATTACCGACCAGGTTATTTGTCAAGCAGATTGTAGCCCTCAACACTCACATTGAAATTGCTTGAAGTATTTGAGCTTAATTTGTAGAACAAATGTCGTACAACCCCTATTAACGTATGAACCATTCTTGACGCAGAGGATCGGGACTGGACTTCCTGTGCATCTGATAGTTTCTTGTGTCAGACATTGAAATTGATTTATTTAACAGTGCCATTTTTTTAAATAAGAAGTCGAGATTTGTCGCACTTCGTGAGTGTTGTGGAATAAAACTTAGAGAGTTTGACAATGGGAAAAGTGTGGTAGCGAACAAACGAGTTGCGGTTTAAAGACTTAGCTTCTTGTGAAAATTTTGCGAGGTCTCGAATCTTAGAAATGACAGCCGTTGCCAAATATTGAATGCTGATGCTACAATAATAAAAATATCAATTTCTAGAATGAAGAAGTGAAAACTTGAAGGAATCAATCTAAAAGCAGCCTATAATTGTGGCAATTGTGGCTCATCAAGCTGCTAAGTGTTCATAACTCGAGGTTTCGCTCACACTCTGAAGACAATTTTAATTAATCAAGCTTAAAATTTTGGAAACGGATTTTCTTTCGTATTCAGCAATGATTAAAACATTGATTGAGGTTTCTTTCTGATATAATAAGCAATTTTGTTGTAATTCATATAAAAATGTTTGCGTGGCACTCATAATAAAATTAGATTGCAAAATTTTTCGAGAAAAATTATCCGAGCTCTGCCACGACTTGAAATTTATTTGCAACTCGTATTTGGATCATTTTGTGCCACCTCACTTCAAGCGGTGGGGGAAGGGGGAAGGTAGTGTTTGCTATGATTGGCACTGGCATAGAAAAAAATAGGTGTGAACCTTGTTGTAAACTTGTAATCGATTGATGTAATGTAAACTCATCGATTCCAGCCCTGATACTTGATAAATGAGCAGCTTACGACGAGAATCGCCTTTGGTGGAACTGGAACACGCCGTCAACTAGCGGCTAGCCTAATACCTAGAGGCTAGAAGATCAAGCTAGCCTAATCGAATCATATCAGTGGCGTGATGCAATATTTTTTGAATGGACTTAGCTAGCGAAACTTTTTCTGATATTTCTTTACTAATTTTGAAAATCTCGTTTAACGATTCTTTACGTTGATGGTGACGACTTGAATTTGGAGTTTCACTCAATCATCAATGGACTCGACTTATCATTGTTTTCAAGAGCCTATTTCCGTATCATAAATTACGATTTACTAGTTTAGTAAGACGATAGAGTTATGACACACCAGACACAGTACTCCTTCAGGGTTCTGTTAAGTTTTAAGGTGTTAATTGTTTTGGGAAAAAGATTGGATACTACCTAAGTTTCCCAGACACCAGGCAACCGAAAAAATAATCTTTTTTCATTTGGCAGAAATTTCCTAGGTACTTAATTCAAAATTGAATATTTCTGATGTCTTGCAGCACCTAACCTAAGTAACAATTTTTAATACATTTTGAATCCTTCAGCCCAATTATGCATTTTTATTAAGTAAATAAGTTGGTAACTGTTGGTTTGAACATGAGATGATGATGATGGGTGGTTTACCATGGTTAATGACCAGTGAATTCATTGATTTAAATTTTCAGGATGGAAGAATAGGTATAAATCACCGTATTCCTATTCAGGTAAGGTAAATGCGGTATATTCCGACATCGTGGGTAATTCGTCACCTCTTTAGTTTTTCCTTTATATTAAGCTTTGTTTTAGTTCCATGCGTTTGTTGATGGTTTAAATGGTAACGTCATACATTTGCGCGTCGAACTAATGCCAAAACAATAGGTCTTGGCCATCTAGCGGGAAAATATTGAGATTCAAAGAGAGACAATGCACGCTACCCAGTGAGATCATCGAAAAATGTGTCAAATTTGACAGTTGACCTTGCTCTACCAAATAGTGGATAACTGTTTGTATAGGAAGAATATTATAGTTTGAGACTTTTAAATACGTCTGTGAATATATTAGGAATCCTTTAAGTATACTTGTATTTGCTGATTTCAAGTGGTAAATAAATTAATAGATGATTAAGTTGAGAAATGGATTTAGACACATGAAAACTAATTCCGTCACAACTTGAATTGGACACACACAGATCGTTCCAAGCTGTGTACAAAAAGTAAAATTTGCTTAATTAAAAGCTTAATAGTTCTTGATTAAAAGCGTAATTAAGTAGTGTTCAATATTCATTAGTGTTCTAATTCAAAGCCGTGTTGTACTCTAATACAGCTCACACAGCAAACGGAATTCAAACACATGGATGACGGCATTATGTATCAGTAGAATTTGAAGCGCGGACGGAATACGCATCACCACGTGCCAAATATTGCCACACACAGTGACGGAATATAGGATTTGGTAGGTTTCCTTTCTAAAGGCTTTTAAATAAATATGGCAACATTTTGTGACGTTTCATTGTTGCTAACACGTAGTGCGGTGTTTTGAGAGTCCCATAAAGCAAACAGAACTTGAGTAATGCATACGGTTATTTTTTTATAGTTTTTCATTTCTCGATGCGTCCATAATGTGACGGAATATACCGCATTTACCCTAATGTTGGTTGATCAAAAACTGAAAAAGCAGGTTTAATGTTCAAGGACATAAGCTAGCTAGTTTTAAGTTACCTATCAACAGTTCAAATGTGATGACATTCATTTTCAAGTTATAGAAATTAGGAAGCATTGAATACTACAGAAATTTTTGTCAGAATAAGTACATAATGCACATGAATACCGTAAAATGGGGTAACTTAGACCACTTTTTTTATAAATGATGCCATTTTTTTACTAGTGAAATTAAACTTGAATTGAAACATGCCAAATACAGGTCTACATACTCTAGCTTCACTCACCATAAATTGCTGGCTCCTGCCTCTCATAGTCTTTATGTAATTTCAAAAAAAGTGATGGTCTTTGTTACCCCAGCTCATGGGGTAACTTAGACCGGGTGGTAAAATCAATTATATTTTTTGGTAAAATAACTCCAGGTTTTGGTGCATTGTAGTAGAACTCTTCTAGTTACATATGCAAATGACAAACTTGAGGAAATGTCATAGTTTGCAAATGGGGGCACCGCCCCATAATGAGGGAAATGTGACTACCTAATGGCAGCCCTGATGGGGTAATATTGACTGGCTTGGAAATTAAGTTAAAATTAAGTTAAAATAAGACTCTGTAGAGTCTGAAACATAAAGAAAAAACATAAATAGGCTGTCAAACATAAAATATGTTATATATGGTAATTTTATATTAACTTCCAAGCCGGTCTATGTTACTCCATCAGGGCTGACATTAGGTGGTCTAAGTTACATTTGGGGGCTGCGCCCCCCATTTGCAAACTATGACACTTTCCTTAAAATTTGTCATTTGCATATGTAACTAGAAGAGTTCTACTACAATGCATCAAAACCTGGAGTTATTTAACCAAAAAATAAAAAAATTGGAGGGGGTACTCTGACAGGCTTTAAATAATAGCTTTTTTTCGTGGGTAACATTTTTAATTTTTTAACCTATTAGATATGCAAACTTTTTAAATCTTTCTATTGTGTTATGTAGCCTCAGTATTAGGCCTTTAATGCTCATCAACAAAATTTTTCTATGTCAAATAGTTTTTGAGTTGTGGGGGTTTTTGTTAAAAAAACGAAAAGTGGTCTAAGTTACCCCATTTTACGGTATGTCATAACAGGAAAATTTTGAAATTCAAAAATAATTCTATAACAATCTCCATTTCTCAAAGCTTAGAAAATCTGTAGTTGTGAGATGGATTGCTGGAGTCCAATGGTGGCGCAGCCTCACCATTGGTCTTGGTTCCAATCTGTTACCTGTAGAGGCTATTTGCTATTCTTGGTCCAATGATCTCGTGCCACTGCAGGATGGCAATGCAGAAATGCTGTGGAGTTCGTGTGGCTTTGAATACAAGCCTTAAATTTCATATCTATTGCTAACGAATGGAGAAAAAATTGTGCCAAAGTGGTTTCAAGATGGCTATGCTATTGCTCTGCCACCCTTGTGGGATGGCCCACACACTTCTGTCAGACCAGTTGCGTCAACAATTTTAGGATGAATTTTTGGAAAGAATTTTCATAGCGGGTATAATAAGCATAATTAAGTAATTTCAATCATGAAAATACTGTCTGTATATAGCTAAGAAAAAAGCTATATACAGACAATATTTTTTGCAAGCGCTGTCAAAATTCATTTCAATTTTAACTAGCGCGATAAAAGCAAATTTGTAGCACGTTTCATGCACATGAGTTTTTATAAGGATGTTTACCCCAAAAAAAATGTGTTCTCGATTGCCACTATGGTCTTGTTGTCAAACAGAGCCGTGACTAGGGTTTCCTAACACTTTCAGAGCTGCAAGATTCCTGCTAGTTGAATTATCTCCTATTTAATTGTTACTAGAACTGCACGATCAAGACGTGATATTGCAAATGTAAAAAAATATATAACTCAGTACTCATTGCAGTGAGTGACAGAGAGCGCATTTTCTCGTCAACAAAAACTTGAGGTAGTGGACGGACAGACAGACAGACGGACATGGCGAGCACAATATTGCATTTTTTCCATAAATAAGAAAATGTGCTAAAAATCAGTCACTTTGGAGCTGCAAAATTTCATTATCAGGCAGAAATATGCCATATTTCATACCTTTTATGAAATGAACTTAGCAAGGTTCTTAAAAAGAGGTAAAATTTACAATAATCTGCCATTCAGTTAATGTATTTTGCCTCATTCATGGGTGGCTTCTGTGGTCTGCCTCATTCCCCAAAATGGCAGGCATAATATATATGTTTTTTTAAGCTGCAACAAGAACATTCCTGACATTTTTGTTACCTTAAGAATCCTGATAAATGAATTATATCCCATCTAAGTTTTGACAAAGTCAATAATCAAGCTGCAAAATTTAAAACTGATTGAAGAGATTTTATAGTAGATACCTACTATAAAATCTATACCTATATATAATATATACTTTTTATAAAATTGAATTAATACCTTCAACTTATATTCAAGGTGTGTTGAATGTATTAATTTCAGTATGAAGAAAGTAGGAAACTTCCAATTTTTTGCCATGCCAGGACCTAATTGGGAAGAAGTCCACTTCTTTATTCAGTAAAAATTATTTGAAATAGAACATTTTGTGGGCAATCTTCAAAAATTGTCTGTGAAACCACCTATTTTAACTACAATTTTTGGAAATTTCCTATAATGGCAAATGAGAGAATTTATACAAACAAAACAAGGTCTTTTTTAATATCCTGATCTAATACATAAATGTAGGGTATATCATATGATTCATATCCATATGAAAGTGCTAGTATCCAGAATTTAAAAAATCATTTTTTATGAAATATTGTGGTTCTTATATCTCATCATCATGGCTTAGAAAGTATATAGATGTTATCCACACTATATTGTATCCTTGATTACTGATATACTCATAGGATTCCTTTCTGGGAAATTGGGCAGAAGCCACAAATGAATAGAACAAATATGTCCATGCTTGCAGTTGATTTAATCTACTTCTATGGTCTTTGTTTTTAAGTGAAAGGAATGCAATAACAGAAGAACTAGTGCTCCTGTTACCAACTCTGATTCCTGCCCAAACAGTAGAAAATTTTTCAATATTACTGCAGGATGTTCTAAATTGAACATCATAATTGAATTGCATGCATTATCATCATAGTACCTACCACATGCCCAAACCCTCAAAATCTTGCTTATTTGGTTGATTATCACTAAAAAACTCCAAACTAGGAGCATTTTCTTAAAGACATGCAACACAAGACAATTCAATGGAGGACATTCTCATTTAGAAGCCATGTCTTCTTTCCAGTGTTTGAAGCAGTAAGTCAATACAAAATAAAAATAGTCCAAAAACATAAAAAATTCATTTCATGACAAGCAAAAAATATGTAGTTATACTTTTGAATTTTTTGTCATCTCTATCACAGTATGGACTAAACATATTGGTTATTAGCCTGGTCCAAAGGTTGATGGTCTGGCTGATGTACCACCTGCTTATGAACCCCCCCAAAAAACAAAACTCAGTAGAACAAACCAGGGCAAAACAAAGCAAAGATATATTAAATAAAATAAGTGCTGCATTAAAATGAAATATGAAGGCTAACAAGTTAGTAAAAGTGGGACAGCCCAGTGCTGTGAGTGATGGGGTGAACCTAGAATGAAAAGAAAATAACCAGCAGCCAAAACTGGATTTAACCAAACAGAGTACACAATGATAATTGGTAAATTAACTAATCTGAGCCAGAATAATAATCTGCAAACTAAACCAAAGCAAAACTAACAAAAAGTGTATATCAAGGTTTGAAAATTGGTCTTGAGTCAGGGCTTTGCTGTCTCAGTCTTCAGGCCAGGACTTGGGAATGTCATTAGAGTCCTCAGCAAAGAAAGAAGATGGTGCATGAAACAGGAGACTGTGCCACAGTGTTGCCGGAAGGCATTATTTCTTTTCTTCACTCAACCCATCTGTGTCATTAACCAATTTTCTTACTCAATGCATCCTTTTGTTTCATATCGTTTCAGAACAGAGGTAATAATTAAATTCCATTCAAGCCAAGTGTAATTCAGTAATTAAAATGCTGCCAAGACAGTTAAATGCATCAAGTTAATTCTGCAATACTGTTGGGTGAGTGAAGCTCTTCCAGATAATGTATATATATATATATATGTTTTCCTTAATACTGCATTTTTCACATCTTTTTTAACCGTTGCATTATTTATCTGCATTACTTAAGCACAACCCTACCATAATTTAGTTAACTTTATGTTTGAAGTGTTTACAGACGTGATGGTGATGTGGTCCTTGTTTACCTATATAACTCACTTGCATTATTGTGTCAAATCTACTGCCGATGTTGTTTGCTTTGTGTGTTTATTAATATAATTTTTGCACCAATAACTATTACAATCTAACTTGCTATACTAAATTATCAATCCCTAATTTACTAAATGTTTGTTCATTATTTGGTTATAGCATGATTGCTTCAAATTAATCTCTAAATTTAGGCATTATAGATTTTGACCTGCTTTGCATCATAGTCACATTATGCGCAGTATCTTTCATTTGTGATTTTTATATCTTTCAGCTGTCTGAGGACCTTATGCGCCATTGCCTGTCCTGTGCTCCCTATTCCAATCACTAGTTACCAAACACCAAGTCCCATAGACCTAAAGCACTATACGCAATATTGTCTCTGTACATTCATCGGCATGTCAGTTGTATTTTAAAATCCCATAATAAAACATAACTCTTCTGACAACTCTTTACTTACACCATATTAGACCAATTCAGCTTCACTTAAGTGGGTTATGAGTTAATCCCCCCGCGGCATACACGGGAATGTTCCTGTGTATGCCGCGGGGGGATTAACTTGCAACCCGCTTAAGTGAAGCTGAATTGGTCTAATAATGGTGTAAGTAAAGAGTTGTCAGAAGAGTTAAGTTTTATTCTGGGCTTTTAAAGTACAACTGACATGCTGATGAATGTAGAGACAATATTGCGTATAGTGCTTTAAGTCTATGGGACTTGGTGCTTGGTAACTAGTGATATGGAATAGGGAGCACAGGACAGGCAATGACGCACAAGGTCCTCAGAGAGCTGAAAGATATAAAAATTACAAATGAAAGATACTGTGCATAAAGTGACTATATGATGCTAAGCAGGCTATAATCTATCATGCCTGAATTTAGATACGGTATTAATTTGAAGCAATCATGCTATAACCTAATAATGAACAAACATTTAATAAATTAGGGATTGATAATTTAGTACAGTAAGTTAGATTGCAAGAGTTATTGGTACAGAAATCATAATAAACACGCAAAGCAATTAATTAATTATTAATTATTAATAAACACACAAAGCAAACAACATTGGAAGTAGATTAGACACAATAATGCAAGTAAAGTTATACAGGTAAAACAAGGACCGCATCGCCATCATGTCTATGAACACTTGAAACAAAGTTAACTAGACTATGGTAAGGTTGTGCTCAAGTAAGGCGGATAAATAATGCAATGGTTAAAAGAGATGTGGAAAATGCAGCATTAAAAAAGACGTACATATATATATACATTATCTGGAAGAGCTTCAGTCACCCAACAGTATTGCAGAGTTAACTTGATGCATTTAACTGTCTTGGCAACATTTTAGTTACTTGCTTAAACTTGGCTTGAATGGAATTTAATTATTACCTCTGTTCTGAAACGATACAAAACAAGAGGATGCATTGAGTATGAAAATTGGTTAATGACACAGATGAGTTGAGAGGAGAAAAGCAATAATGCCTTCCGGCAACAACAGTATCGAAACAAGGGACTGTGTCACAGTCTTGTGTTTCATGCATTCTGATTGGAGAACCAATCATGTGAGCTCGGTCATTGAGCTCAGTTGCATTCGACAACTTTTTGAGCTGCAGTGGCAGCGTTCCATCTTCAGCATCCACTTTATACGTCACCATGCCTGGAATATGTAAATTTCGTGACTTGTGGTTATGAATAGAAGCTTATTGTGACTGGCTTGCTTGCCATCCAAAGCATGAAGGTATGGCAATATTATGTACATTGTGCTTGAAAGACTTCGATGTGTCAAATATGGGGGAAGCAGCTTGAGATCCATGCAACCTTTGAAGAGCTATGCATTTACACTTTTGCTATTTATCAACTGTAGAAGATGATAGAATATGCACGGTTAGTCTTTCAGTCATGCTAAACCTGTCGTATACAAGTATTGGAAAATTATATTGATGGTCATGGATAGTCATGGAAAAGGCATGGAATTTTTTTAAATAACAGTATGAACCCAGAATTTATTAAATACTTACAGACTTCATGCATTTATGAGAAAACAAGTTTGTAATAATTCTATTGCATAGCATATTTATCTATTTTCTTGTCCATTTGACATTCAAAGTGACCAGCATGTATGGCTATATACAGACCTTCATGACTAATTATCAGCCATTTTGCTTCTGTTCCTTATGAAATTTTCAAATATTATCACAGCTTGCAACTCAACTCTGAGACTGAATTTGCTCTCTGCTTAAATATTTGATTTCTTCTGATAGGTAACCAACTATAGCAAGCAAAATTGGTTATTTATATAAGCTGTTAGAATACTGAGTCTTCTCCACTCCTTAGTGCAAGGCCTCCTTAACCATTCACCCTCTTCTTTTTCTCTCAATAAATATGGTGATCTCTAAACTTAGCATGCCAAACAGGACCGCAAGTCTATCCAAATTTGCTTTTGGCCACTATTTTTCTAAGATTTATAATTGTACAGATTATAATGATGAAATGGAAAAATTAAGTATTTTTTATTTCCCTTTCACAGGATTTATGTTGAACCTTGGCTCATTACTAGCATGATGTTGCTTGAAAGAAGTGAGATGGCAGCTTTGTGTATGCTTTAATGTGTGCCGCAGGGTTATCAACATGAGTGCATCTCCGCCAGTGTCTGAAATGATGGCTGCTCTCAGAGCTCCATCTGACCACTGGCAGGACAGCTATCACAGGTAAGATTACTCCTTCTTCTGGTGACTTGAAATATATCTGAACCTTCATGAAATTGTTATGGTTATCCTGCTTATCCTGACCTTGGCCTTGCCAGTTAATGTTTGTATAAGTGATGTTGATGGAATTCACAATTTTTATTTGATAAATAAAAGGTAGCATCATACACCCACTTGCTTCATTAATGCCTCAATATTTACTGGTACTGTAATTGTAATTATCTCAGGTATATATCATGAATTTTTTTCTCAAGGAATGGGTTCAAAAAGTTGAAGAGTAATAAAATTTCATACTATTAATGTTCAATTTTTAAACTGGGTAAAATGTTTCATCCTGTAACTCACTTGAACAGGCTTGCTGATGCTCATCGACGGCTGCAGCGAGTGAACCAAGGGCTGGAGGACAAGCTGCTCAGGCTTGCTGACCGCAGCCACAGTGAAAAAGAAGCGCTCACTGAACAGATAGAAAAACTTTCCACTGCTCTCACCACTGCTGCCTCTGCCATTCACAGACTCAAAGGAGAGAAGGTGGGATTTTTACACTAATTTTTTTTCTAAATCTCATAATTTCACTCTATTATTTTTATATGAAGCCTGTCTATGAATTGGTTATGTCTATTTCCTTTTAATGGTTCTTTTGTCATGTGTGAACCATTTTTATTTAAATTATGTTAGTTTTTTTTTTCATTGTTTTCCTAATGAAGATATATAATCTATAATTTATTTTTCAACTGCATAACCCATTGTTTACTGATGGTAGTGCTGGTTGCCAGACCCTTAGATGCAAATATCATTGACGAAGGTTGATGTATCTGTAGACAAATGGTTGAATTATTACAAGGATTCCAGGGCATAATTTTTCTCTCATGATCAATTTTTAGAGTCTCATAGGTGCTGCACTTTGAATATATTTCAAAATTAGTAATTTTTAGTGAATTTAAATTAAAATTTCTTCAACTCTATGCGTTTTATTTCTAGATATTTTAAGATTTACTAAGATTATTAATGACATTTCCAGGAGAGACTTCAGCAGGATCTGAACCTGGCCATTGAGCTCCTGCAGTGCAACTCCTCTCAGTATGGCAAGCATAAGATTGACTCCGTAAGTTCTATTTCAGTCTGCATCAAATGAATGAACTCACTATACATATTTTTTACAAGTTAGTTCATTCATAATAATTATATTTGCAGTTGGTATTGTGATATGTAGGATATTTTGAGTTGGTTCACCACATTTAAGAATTTTAAGTCAAGGCTAGTTTAAAAAAACTTTGCTGATAGTTCTGGCATCATTAATCATATTAGTGTGTTGATGCTGGGAAATGTCAAGTTTGTAAACCAAAAAATTGTGATATATAAGTAAAGAGTTAAACAAAGCTTCTGGGTTAATTTCACTCTTGAAAGTTGTTTTTAAGGTTTAAGTGTCAGTTACTGGTTATGAATAATAACATCTAAAGAGTTTATTTAGGCTATGCCTGCTTGTTATAGCTTGCATAGTGTTGAATTGCCTTGCTTTATGCAATAGAAAAGATCATAGAATGAAGAATAAATTTTTGGTCGCTATCTCATATTGATTCTAGCTAAGAGTAAATTCATATCCTCTCATCCACTTGTCTTGAATGTATTCTTGTTCATTTCAAGTTGTGAATTACCTATAAAGGGAGAAATTTTACTCAATGGGACTTGAAGCTTGCTAGCTCATAACATGAGGTTTCAATGCAAAATTATTGTGTAACTTATATAACTGTGAATTACATGATGAAATAGAATAAATTTGTTCTGAACAAACAACATTTAATTTTTTTGTGTTGCCTGGACAGCTGCCCCCTGACCTCCAGCAGCGGGTGGCTGTACGCATGGAGAGTGAGGGGCAGCAACAACGCAATAATAACAACAATGCCACTAAGGCTCCTGAGATGAAAGTGATCAGAGTACCCATACCCACCTTCCCGCCCACTGCCATGGTGTACTCCCTCAATAAGTGCAACGGTAATGTGCGGTATACTCTCGACTATCTTATGAAAGTACATGTATTACTACTTCAAAGAGTGCACTGCTCAAACATCCCTGAAGTTACTAGACTACTAGTTTAATGGTGGATTGATAGGTATTAGATTAGGTGTCTTTTTGATAGAATCATAAAATACTTGATAATTCTCTTCCACCAAAATGTCTAATACTGAGCCTAATTGCAGAAGATGCGCCCGACGAAGAAGAGGTGCAGGAAGCAGAAGACATGGTGTCAGCGGCCATCATGGCGGCAGTGCTCGAGGAACGTCAGAAGGAACAGAGACATTGCCCCACATGCACCTGCACTTCTCATGAGAGTTCCCCCAATAGTGCCAACAAACCAGGAGGGAATAAAAAGAGTGGACCAAAAGGTCATGGTAGAGGGGCTTCTGCTTCAGGCAACGCACCAATAGCAAGCAATTCGTTCTTCACGCATCAAGATGTGCACCAATACTCAAAAAGCTGCTCTTTCTCGCAAGAAAAGGATCAGGAATCAAAACCATGCTCAAATGATAATATTTCTATTGCTGGTTATGATAATGGGTATAAAAGTGAATCGTCTTCTCGAAGTTTAGGTACAAGTGTTTTTAGTGGTAGCAATAGAAGAGGGTCAGCCTCAGGGCAATGTGTAGTTTCTCTACTTGAGACAAAAAATTTTCCATGTAACGCTAGAACTCAAAATTCCGCTCTTATAGATTTGATCAATGATGAGTGTGCTCCTATCTCTGAGGTGAAAAGTGCAGCACTCAATAAGGAAAAAATTTCCCTAGTGGATTTAAGCTCGCTTCAGATCACAGAACACTTTAACAGTGAAACTATGTCAAAGATAACTGTGAACAAGTGCATATGTGGTCGTCCTTACTCTGAGGGTTCTAATGTGATTGATGTAGGTACGCAGACAGTACCTTCTTACATAGGCGAGTCTGGCAAGGTCCATTCCACTTGCATTTATTGCAAGGGCCAGCAAATACGTGACGGTTACAGAGATAAAACTAAAGAAAATAAAGTGGCTAAAAACAAGCGTGAGCTTCGCAAGTGTCTTGTCTCGGAGGATTTGCATGGCAGCAGTTCCCCGCGTAGCTCAAGCGATGGCGAGAGTTTGTCTCTCCTCAGCAGCAGTGACTCCTGTCTTGGCGACTTGCCCAGCAGCGTTAATGCCAACGACTCCATATGCAGCTCGATGACCAATGTCAGCCTTGTTAACTCTAGTATTACAAAGAAGAGCCAAGACCATAAGCTTGGCAGCACCGAGATCACGCTCAACAGCCTTGGCAGTGTACAATCGTGGGACTGGATTTCAGGCGGCAAGAAATCCTCCCAAACTGACTCAGGGTCACCCTCCACCCCTAACTCGTGTGCGCTGCTTAGCAACACTTCCAGTAGCTGCGAGAGTGGCTTCAGTTGTTCATCTTCTCCTCGCCATCTCAATGAACACAGTCATCTGAAAGCCAAATTTGCCTCAAGCTTTGTCTGTCAGGATACTTGCTGCAATGCGTCTGCTTCAAGAACTCCTCCGTCTACCTCTGATGTGTCAACTCAGTGTTCCTCCATTGAGACCAAGAGCAAACAAGCCCAGACATTTGATAATAACTCTCCTATTAAAGATAATGCAGATCCTGCAGAATCAATACTGGATTCGCCTCTTATCGAGCTGGATGAATTTTCTCCATTAGAAGTGTCGACTGATTTGCTTGCCAGATTGACGAGTCATTTTGATTATTTCAATGATGATTTACTTGCATTTGAAAACAATAAAACTCACGACAATGGCATTTTTTCGAAGTCCTGCCTCAATGACAAGTCTATACCATACATCCTCGACAGCCTTGCAGAGTGCGACCGTTCCACTCAAATAGACGTGCAAAGAAATTCATTATTATCAAACTGCAAGCCTAGCCTGCCCAACCCCTATAAGATAGGTAGTGAGGGCAGCAGGACAGCGAACAATAGACGCCCGTGGGCCGAAGATGATGACATCATGCCCTCCATCCACCGACCTTTTCAACGCTGTGCCCCAGAGCAGGGCGTTGTAGCCAGCACCACCACTGCATCAGCAACTGTCACTTCCCTGTGAAGTTGTTATGTGTTATGGCGATAGCAGTCGTGTCACTCATATTGTTGATTCGTTACATGGAAAGAAACTGAAAGATATTAATTTGCAATGTTTATTTATATTGTTTTGGAAGAGAATATGATGCAAAAATTATATTGGATTTTTGAAACGGATGAGACAAATGAATCTAAGATTCGTTTTTTAGTCGTATCATGATGAAAATTAAAATATTGATGAATGAGAAATAATGATAATAATAATAATAAAACTCCATATAATACAATTTGCTAATGGCGTTTCATAAATTTTGTCTTCCATGTTTTCTAGCTGAAATTCAGGACGAAACACCAATTGCATGCCAGCAATTCTGCTTACCTAGACAGAATTGAAAACCTTGCTGGAGTCGCCATCCTTGACTATTAAGTTTTATGAGATTTCATTTTTTGTGCGACTCCAATTCCGAGATTCCGTTGTAAAGTTCAGAAAATTACCTCTTTGCTGCTATATAAGATTTTGATATATATATATTTTTTTTTTTTTTGACGATGTATGCTAGTTCCAGGGTGTTCAAACTTCGATCGACTTTAGATAAATTTCCTACCCTGCTAAACTTGAATCGACTGCTTTTGACTGGCTTAATGCTAACACTTTTGTTATAAATAGTTATTGGTAATGAGTTTAATTATGTTTGTGTGTCCGTTAAAGATGGGCAACTAATGTGGCATCGTAGCAGATTTTTGGACTCTCCATTGTAATCTGGTTAAGAGCGAAAACGTTTTTTTTTTTTTTTTGTGGCAATTTACTGCCTCAGATTATAGGGCTTCTGTATCCAGCCGAATGTTAAGACAGTTTTAAATGACCAAATAAGATTGTACGGGATCAATTCATGCCCATCCATGCTGTACACCAATACACTTACGGGACCAAAGCATCACATCTTCCAAATTGTTGCAGCTTCCACACTCGAGTGACATCTTCATTTAACAGCTGTTGATGGCATGACGTCATGCGTGGTACGAGTGGTAACGTAACGCTTATCCGTCGCGCTTCAAAAATAAAACTGTCGCTATGTTTTTCAGTTGAATTTGTCGGTCTCCAAAGTTTTGAATGGTGTCACTCTTGAAGGATATTATAATATTTCTCCTGTTTTTCTCAACGTAAAACGTGAGCGCTGTAAGTATGTTTGCACATATATTCAAGTTGTACTGCACTCTGAAAATTCATTGCCAAGAAATTTTATTGATTCTCTTGTAGAAAATATTTTAATTCTGAACTTGCTGACGGTACTCTACAGGGACCGTGCTTCGCCTGGCGCTAGAACGTCACGTATCAATGTTAAACTAAAAGATTTGCTTGTGTGTCGAAAGTTGTAATGCTTCTCATGTACAACGCTTTGGCTGTCACAGCATTAAAGCAATAAGCTTGGTAGCGTTAATGAGAAGCTCTTTATGTGCTTGCTATGGAGTTCAGAACTACGCATCGCATGCTGCTCTTACTCCTCCTGACGCTTCTTGCTTTTTCCATCGGTTAATTGGCTTGAAATAGAAATACGATGTGCATTCATTTTACGATCATCGCAACTCTGTAGCTTAGTTAGTTCCCTCAACTGGATTACATTTGGAACTCAGAAGTTAGTTCTTCTCTGACTTACAAACGAGGTTTTGATGATGACAAAATCGGCACACACTGAGTGAGCACTAAAGTCTATGACTAATCTCGGACTTGACCAAAGATTTTAAATGTATAATCTAGAGGATACACGGGAATGAGGACTACTCTTCCTGCGTTAGGAACTTCGTGAATCCTGTTGGTCTCTAGGCTGAACTTCTGAAGCGCTGCTTTTTTGCTACCATATCTCGTAGCTTGGATGTCCCGAGCATCTAGCAGTGTGTGCATTTTATATCAGGTTTCAAATATCATGTTAATAGATAAAGGAATACCATGATTATTTTCTTAAATAATATGGCAAAAAATTTTGTTCATACAAGCTATATTTAAGCGGGCCATTAAGTTGGGCTGTTATCAATTAAAATTTGAAGGGAGATAAATCTTGATCGACTATTAGTGTCACTAAGTTCTGTATTTTTTCTGCCAAAATTTGACATTCGGAGAGTTTATTGTATATTGTATGCCTCGACGTACTCCATTTTCAACTTGAGTCAAATTTGATGTGTTTTCCGACGATATCTGAAGGTATTTTTAGGGACAATTAATAAAATAATGTTGAGCTTTGCTTGCGAGTGATAGGTGTACCTGACGTAGGCTTGCCTAGTGTAGATGCTCAGTTCTGTGAGCTTCCAGCGTGTTGCTTTCCACCTCCAGGTGAGCGGCCGTTGAACTTTGGAGTTTGGCCTCATAAAACGGTATTAAAGATTGTAAATCTTGCTTATTCCTGCACCCGTACATTTTCGTAACCTAGTACAATAAGGCAAACAAATGTTGACCTTGCGCTTGTACCCGCCAGAGGGAGTGTTGACCGTGCAGTTTGAAATATATTTAAATTTGCCAACTTCGCTTGCTTGGATCTTAGCCGGACCAAGATATGTCTATTGCAATAGTGACACTTGCTTGAGGAAGTTTGAACCTGTTCCTAGTTGGCAGTTCTTCTAAATTGGTGAGAATTTGCGGAGTTAACAACCTCTATAAACTGGAAAATGTTGCCTAGTAACTGGAATTGTTTATATAACAATGATGTAACTTTTTTAAGTCTCTGAGATACAGAAGAGTCCAGGTATTTGGAGAAAACCCCTGACTCGGTTTGCCAACTTATTATTTGCTGCTGGATCTCACTTTCTTGCTCGGCTGTCATATACTACCTCCTGCCTGGCTTTCCATCGCGACTCCCATAAAACTCAGTGACAAACTCTTGCAGGTTTTTCTTGAAGTTTTTGGTAGGGAAAATTCACTTCCAGCTGATTTGTTAATAGTAAGAAATCATGTTGAAGCTCTAAAAAGACACTAAATCCCTATTTAGACAGGATAATTTACAGGCGATGTCAAGAAGACGATTTGATGCCAGACGACATCCTGATTGGTGTCTGTGCTGTTTAGGAATGTCTGTGGTGTTATTAGGTCTAAGACTGTGAGTGTGTGGAGGGTGAATGACGAGTTTGTCGCTTTCCCCTTAATTATATTGACCCTTTGCTTTAGATCATATTTATATCTTTTGCCTGTTCTTGCTTCATTTTGTTTGCCTCTGTTTGCACCACGTGTTGAAGGTAATTATTACAAATAAACGAGTCCTGTCACTTACATCACCTGATCGCCCGTGCATCTCCCTTGCATTCACTGCAGCGATGGTCGCTGCTTGAAGTGCATCAATGCCCAGCGTAAGGGTACGCACACAGTGAAAGCAGGTTGCCAGCGTGCTGGTTACCTGCTCAGGCTGGCGCCTGAAACCATAGAACACAGAAGCCTGTTCGTACAGGTTTTCACTGTGAACACTTACATTATTATCCTATGTTCATTCTTGTGGCAGGTTGGAGCAGGTTGCCCGCGCGGGCAAACCTGCTTTCACTGTGTGCGTACCCTAAGGCACCTGCTGCGTGCGCACAGAAAGCAATAATATCTGGGGCCGTCGTCGCCCGCATAATCTTCTGTTATTTTTCTCAAACGCGTACTAGATCATTTATATTTGCTGTGTAAGTGACCACTCAATCTGCGGCTGCAATAGATTTTTGCATTACTAACTTATCGTATCGTCAGATTTTTGCTACTGAAAATTCAATATTTAAAAAAAGAGGAATTAATAAAAATCAATTGGTTATTAATCACAGGTGACAAAATATGAAATTTCGAAGATGTGTACCGAATGTACCGATCCTATCATCGACTACATTTGAAGCTCCATGATAATTTTCTTTGCATTTGCTCACATTTTCAGGCTCACGCTCCTGGGTTGGAAATCTTTGCACGTTTCTTTCATGTGTGCGTTCTGGAGCAATGGCAGCGCGAGGGCTATCAGCCAAACTAGTTCAGGATTCTGAACATCTAAATTATATCCTGTCTTTATTGATAAAATGAGGCAATGCGCTACCTTATTTACTTCTCATTGAAATTATTTCATATATGTTATATCAGATCCTTTTCTTGGAACAAAAAAGCTATTATTTGCCTTCCAATTTTTGCAGCGGTACTAAGAATACAGAATCCGAGCGAATGGAACGCATAGGTGTGAGTGACTTGTATGGCGCAGAAGCTTGTAGTAGTCGATGTTTCCGTCCTTAGCCTAACTCGAGTATCGTGTTACAGAGTTATCTACCTGTTCATATCTTATTTTCTTCTTTCTTTACTGCTATGTACCTGGATTTTTACCACTCTCATTTCCAAATTAGTTGAGCCTTGTTGAGGTCGGTGCTCGGACGCTATCTAGCCTGAAAGCCCCCATCACTCGTCAAGACCCATCACCGCAAGGGTAGTGCTATTTTCTACTACAGTGCGGTGATGGCACCAGCTCTGTTCTGTGTCTTCACCACCCAGTCCATCTTCACATTTCTAATGAGGCTTGGAAAGTCCTCTGATGACATCACATCCACCCTGCCACTGTGCTGGAACACGGAGAAGAACGGTCTATTTCACAGTTGATCATGTATGGTGTTCGTGGACCAACAATAACAGGCATTTCAAATAGTGTGACAGTGGAGGTGTGGATGTGACAGGAGTGGAGCGGTGTGCCGGCTAGCTTCCCTTCACTCGTGTTGAGTGAGGAGTGATGGTGTGAGAGTCAAGCAGATTGATATTATTTTGTTGTTCAAGTGCCTGCCTCGCTGACTAATGCAGATTACATTAATCTGTTTGGCTCCAGTTGAATTTGTGTAATTGGTCAAGTTTCTTAACCTTACAAAAATTGCATCTAGTTGTTTTTTAATTTGCTTCAGTTATCGTTTCCTTATTCAGCCGCATTTTTTTATTATGCAATCAAGTCATCAACGTTGTAACGACTTGGTACGGTTCTAGCGCTGAGCTTTAGGTATGCTATCTTAATTTCAAACTGCCTTGAACACTAAAGCCATCCATTTCGTATCCCTTAAGATTTAATTGTATACAATTTATCAGTATATTATCTCTAGTCTTTAGCTTCTCTGTGTCGACCTGAAGGCTACTCACTGTCATTCCCTAGTAAAATTGAGATTTATTCCTTGGTCGCTTGTAGGAGACGCGGGTGCATGGGAACTGGACGAGACCTGGTCCCTTCTGTGCTCGGCTGCCGCTTGTCATGTCAATAAAGAGAGTATCGATTGTTGCTTTATTTCTTCACCCCTCAGTGCTGCTCGCAGCCCGTAATAATGTATAATATTTACCAGGTTCGTTATCATGACGTTTGTCTGTTGAAAAAAATAATACCTCTTTGTGTCTGGGTGTCAGTTCCGAGTTACTAACTTGCTATAACCTATATTGGCACACATTGACTGACGAATTAAAGACTCTTGAGTATTTTGTTTATTGAACTACTCTATAAGATTCTAGCATTACAATTCCGTTTTCATTCCTCTATTCTAAAAATGCTCCTTTAATATCTTGAAAAATACCTTGACCCAAACGATGGCTTTATGTGCCTCATTGAGATTAAAACATACAATCGTTGAATGCTCAGTTCCCCGCAAAAAAGTGGTTCGAAATCGCTCCTCAACTCAAGTTGCAACTTACATGAAAATTAAAAGAACAGTTCCCATTATAGCTTTGAATTTCTCAACAGTTGCTACGTAAATAACCGAGTACACGTTAATTGTTAGTATTATCGAGGACACGCCTATGGAGGGTAGAAATAACACCCAAGAAGAAATGCATACTGCATAGATAAACATAACATAGTGATGTCGGCGCTGAAGTTTAGGCCTGATGTGGCCTGTCGCCGATTCTTTTCCTTTTCGTGCCTTGTTCATAGAATCTAAACTCGTGTCATTTGACCGGATCTTTTCATGACTGGCGATAGTTTGAAGAAGCTACTAGACTTCCACCGGGTTCGATAAGGAGCTAGGCATTTCAAATCTGAACATATATTTTTTCATAGCTTTATCTAGTCTGTTCTTGAACGCGTTCATACTTGGAGTAAAATTATTTAATTAATTTAATTAATTAATTAAGATATAGCACACTAAATGCATGCTGCAAAAAAACGCATGATTTCACAGCAAGACTCTTATCATTTTTTATTCTTTGTTCTATAATTAATGAGTTTTTGTGATGTGGCAATTTAAGTTTTCGCCTATACAAAAGCCGTAGTTGATGCTCATCTGGACTTAATGAACTGATGATATTTTGGTCACATTCGCAGAAGCAGGTCCCTCGCATATATGAACCATCTCAGTCCAAGCTAGTGAAGGCATGCCTACAGAAGAAACATTTTCTTCAGTACGTAAGTGGTCATTCTTATTAGAAGCGTTTGTTCAAATACAGGAACTTGCTAATTATATCATTAGTCTGCTTAAATCGCAAGTTCATCAATCATTTAAAAACAAAGAAAACGCTGTGCATTTTTTGAACTGATAAAGGACTGAGCTCCGAAACGTTCATGTTGAACTAGTTCGGCGTTTCCTTTGATTTTAAATTCTTGGTGAAATTTGCTACTAATATTGAAACTTGATACTGCCGGATTTGTGTTATGTATTTTTCCCCAAATCATGACTTTTACCATTTATAGTAGTAGTCAATTATCGCTTCGATCAATCATTGATCGATTTCCGTTGCACAAACCTGACTAAAATGAGACGTGATGACTTTCGATTATCCCTGCTCTAATGAGCAGGGATAATCCATCGGACGTCCGGGCCTCTTCGTTGTGGATGGACCCCTCCGGTGCGACCCGTCGCTCCCGGGGGGCCAAACACGGACACAACTCCCGGACCTGCTGCGAGCCGTTTTTTCAGCTTGGTGGCGCCTCCGCGTGGGGCGTCGCTTCTCCCCTTCGCCTTTCCTGTCCTCGGCCGCAGCTCGCCCACTCGACCAAGTCACCGTCGCCCTCCTTCTCCTGATGGCGGGATCCACCCTCACCCCGGCCCTGGCAGCTCTCACCCTTGTATCGTTTGCGGGCGCTCGGTCACCTGGTGGGGAGTCTCCTTCCAGTGCAATTGGTGCAATCTCTGGGTTCATAAACGGTGCTCCGGGCTCAGCCGGGCATCCCAGTACTGCTGCACCTGGACCTGCCCCAGGTGAATTATGTAGGTAGGATTCCTTACATTAAGTTATTATGTAGGTAGGATTCCTTACATTTCCCTTCTCTGCGTCTCTCGTGCGGGCGGCCGACGTCCCATGTAAGCAACCTCTTGTTCGAGTGTCTTAGTTTCTGTTGCTTTTCACCTGTCCCTCCTTGTCACTTCGTCTCTTTGAGATGCTAACGCTGCTTTCTTCGAGCCAGCTTCAGCGGGCTGGACATCTGAGACCTTTCGCACCTTGTGGGTGATGAATGATTGACACCTTCCACCTCTATGGTGACGTTTATCTTGACTTTCGGTACGTGATAGCTAAATAGCTGAAGCGCTAGTAAACATTTGGCCACTAAATTAACTAACTAACTCAAACCCCACAACCTTCCTCGGTTACACCCTGGTCCGCCACGACAGATCCACTGTTCCTCGCGCTGGCGGTGGCGGTCTCCGTTTCATTGTGAATCACACCGTCTCATACTCCCCAAACCCCTCTGACCACCTGTTCCCTGGTGATTCCACAACGGAACACCAGGCCATCTCCATCTCTATTGATGGTGCACAATTCCACCCCTATAACATCCACATCCCACCACCCACTTCCTGGCCCTGGCTTCTCGCCCTCCTTGACCCCACTGCTCGAGCTGGACGCCCATAACACCATTATTATGGGCGACTTCAACGCTCACAACCCTGCGTGGTTCTCCGCTACTCAGGATGACCGCGCGGCTGCCCGAGGCGCAACCTTAATCAACCAAATAGACTCCGGCCAGTTCATTCTCCCCAACCAAGACACCCCAACCAGGCTCCCGTCGCAAGGAGCCCCTTCATCCCCCGACGTCACCCTCATCAGCCCCCATCTGGCCCTGGACGCTGTCTGGACCCCACTAGCCCGCCTCAACTCTGACCATCTTCCCATCTCCATCTCCTTGGACTCCCTGAACCCCCCCCCCCCAATAACGGTCCTACCCGCACTTACATTAACTTCCGTCGAGCTGACTGGGATGGCTACACCGCCGATACAGAGGCCGCCTTTAGCGCTGCTGCTCGCCCCTCCTCCTGCTCCCAGGGAGAGATCCTCTTTAGGAGGATTCTCATCTTGGCGGCCCGCTGACACATCCCCCGCGAACGTAGAAGGGACTTCATTCCCAACCATCTGCCATCCCTCTCATTCAAGAGCGTGACAGAGCCCGAGCCTTGGACCCCAACCCACCGGACCTCAACAACAACATCTCAGCCGCCATTTCCACTCACTCCCGCACAACCTGGATTAAGAAAGTCCATTTTTCGGACAATTAACAACAACAACAACTAATGAATACGGCAGCGCGTTCAAATTTTTATGCAAATCAGCCAGCAATATTGGCACTACACGACTGGAAACGAAAGTGAACTAACCGTTTGATCAACAATGATCGCTTCACCATTTCTTCCCTCGACATATGTGAATACCAATAGAACTTTATTTATAGCTTCTGTTGTATCCTAATTAATGTTGTATCCTAATTTATTAATTAATGTATCCTAATTGTATCCTAATTCTGTTCTATGATGTCTGTCAAGTCACACGCGCGGCTTTTGTTTGTTTGACGATGTAAATTCGCCCCCAATTATTTGGAGTTTAGGCAAATATCGATGTAGTAGACTAAGACTTCGGGAAGTTAGTTAATCAATCAACTCCCTCGAGATTGAAGCTTCAATACGAATAGCTTGAAATTATTCGATTTTTTACTTCTCCAAAGTTTTCATACATTAACTCGTTTTGTGTAGGGTTCATGTTATTTCCACACACTATTGCTTAAATCAGGAATAATTGTGAGGACAATTTTATATCATTTCATCTTTCGACGTTTGCTAGAGCAGCTTATACTCGGAAATAGTTAATAAATTGCCTATCAATTGAAATTGCCAAGTGATGCTAGTGGAATCTAGAAATTTGTAATCAATTATTATGCAAGCATTATTTAGAACTTGCTGGACTTACATTTACAGTAGCAATCTCAATGCGCTGACAAATTTTCCGTCTTATTCCGGCAATTTCTTTCTATGATTGTTCAGCACAAGATCGCTTGTTTGATGATATTAATTTGAAGGCTTTACAGAGGAAATCTCAGCACAATATCGTTCGACGGTGCGGAGGAACCGCTTCGCCTTCCTGAAGAAGTTTGTTGACATGATACGCTGCAGCAAAAGAAGAGCTATGAGGTGGCCGACTGAATTTTAACATTCAGAAGCTTTTCTCTATGTGTTGTTGTTGTTGGAGTTCCCCTTTTACAGGAGACCCCACCACTCAAGTACGACAACACTGACAGGAGGTCGCTCCAGAGCTGTAGGGCCGAGGTTATGTGGTGGTGTTGTCTGAGAGCGGACATTCCAGGAGAATGAGCGTGTTTGTGTGGGGAGCTCCCTGGCAGGATGGACAGGTGTCTGCGTCTGACCAATTTTGTTTGTGTATGTTTGTGGACTCTATGTCCCCAGCGAGTAAGTGTAAGAGGGATTCAATGGCTGGGACATAGAACCTCTCTGTCGAAAAAACAATTGTCAAATCCCCCGCCGATGGCTCCGCCCAAGACCCAATGTACCCCGGGGCAACGCCCGAGGTGGGGTTGAGGTCGAGGAGTTTGTCCGCCGAAGGTCGCACGCTTCCTCCGACAGGTGCTGCCACTGCTCAGAATCCCCCCGGTGAGAAGGGGCGCTCCACTCGAAGAAGCTCCCACATCCAGCGGCACTCTATGTGTAGCAGAAACCAACAGGATGGGAGGGGGCTGCATGGGGCTGGAAGTATCTATGGACACGCAATGGGGACAAATGAAACGGACGCCTTACTCGGCCAGGATTGTGGTCGATAGTTGTCATCCTGAGGCGGCTGGCGACGAGTCGCGAGACCGAGCTCTGGATAGTTTGTAGTATACAACGGCCGTGCGAGAGGCGACATGAGAACAAGATCGGTGTTATGCAGTTAAAGAGTAGGGCTTTGTTAGAATGTAGTAGGTGGCCGTAATGTATTGCTGTGGATAAGGCCCAGTTGGATCGGTTAAGGTTTTCAGGTACTCAAGGTGCTCCCATGTACTATATACATATATAAATGGCCATAACGTAGGTTTTAAAGTATAGTGGGTATCCCATCCATTTTCTAGGATTCTAGGAGTTTTTTTCCAATCGCATTGGCCGCCTCCGATCGAGGCGTGAAGAAGCTGCGTAATTGGTGGGTTTCCCGGGTGAAAAGTACACGCTTCTTGAGTGAATGAAGCGATGTTAGGAGCAGGGACTGAACAGTCTTAGAATGGGTAGCAGAGTTTATAGGTAGAAGCAATATGCCAGATTGTTTTTAAAGTAGCGCGGTGCGCTACTTTAAAAAGGAAGGGAACCCTCATAAAAGGGAACCCTCATAAAAGCCACCCAGCCAATGGAGCGCCTATATTTATATAAGCATCGACTTCAAGGGATCTCTTCCATCGGCTACGAAAAATACGTACATCTAACAATAGTAGATGAATCCTGTTTCGTTTACATTTACTTTAGTTTAATTGTTTTTCTATGTATCCTGCTTCACAATATGATCAATGCGTTCATGTGTCCATAATGAACCGACTACCTTTGGTTTAAAATTTTCAGGCGGGAGGAATGTCGTGAAATTTATGTTATAGCTCTTGATGAGTTACCTCGGCTTTCGCACGTCTCGGACAAAAACGCGGCCTCTCTCACGGCCGGTCTCGCGGCCGTGATTCCAAATTCAGTGAGCGTGGAATATCTCGCAAAATACTGAACGTAGCTCGATGAAACTTGGTACACATAATCATTAGAGCCTAACGGTGATGTTTAGCTCGTGACAATTTTTATCAGTATTTTGCGAGATATTCCACGCTCACTGAATTTGGAATCACGGCCGCGAGACCGGCCGTGAGAGAGGCCGCGTTTTTGTCCGAGACGTGGCTTTCGCTTACAACAGTTGGGGTTCATGGGAGCAGCCACACTAATCATAAACATAGAAAAAATAGGTTTCATTGAGCATTAATGCGTGAACGTACACCAACGCATTGATATTAAAACTAAGCACGCAATGTTACCCTGTATATCACTCTCAATAACCGGAGAAGAGCAGGTGCAAATGACATGAGATCAGCTACTTGAATATTTTCCTGATACGCATCACTCTACATTTCTACGTAGTGTTTTTTTTTCTTTTGTGTCACACCCCTATCAATCCTACAGCATAAGTCAGCTTAAATTTCATTCCCCTTTTGCCGCCGCGTAAAATTTGATAAAAATTTATGTGATTCTGGTATGCTTTTTTTATTCCGTGGTCCAATCATGCTCTACCTTATTTTCTATCCTATGATAAAAAAGAAGTTGTACCGGAGGAAGTTCTATCCGCGAAGTCAATATAAACTGAAAAGCAGGAAGATGAAGTTGCAACGTAAACAACCGCTCTGCATCAGAAAGGTCTGCAGGGTTTAAACTTCGGCCCGAGACGGACGTAAGTTACTGTGCTCTGTGCCCGACTGTGAAAATCACATAAATATAGTTGAATATTTGATATTGTAAATGACGCTCCGAGTATGAACGCGTTCAAGAACAGACTAGACAAGGCCATGCATGAGCATATGTTTAGTCTTAAAATGCCTCGTACCCTACGGAACAACTGATATCTAGAAGCGATTTTAAATCTACCGTCCGTAAGGCCAGTCTAGTCAAGAAAAGTACAAGAATCGGCGGCAGGCCTATCCAGGCCTATTCATTAATGCCGAAGATACTATACTATTCTATACTATACTATAGAGACTAAGAGAGAAGAGTTGATTTGACTCTAGATTTTATTGGTAAATCATTTAGCTACGAGCCAAAGCGTCTTTCCGAATATCAGGAGAACCTATACATCTCAGTATATTTTATTACAAACAATTAATGAATCTTTTCAATCGTCATTTGAATTTTAGTTCATGAATGATGAATTGAGTCATAAGAAGTGCTGGTGAATAATGCATCATAGAAAAGCTCCAAGAAGTAACAAACAATTCAATTTTTGATCAATGTGGACTGTGGAGGGCAAATAACTTTGAAAGTCGAAACAGCTGAAAGTCTTATCGAATGAAATGGAAATAACTATTTTCGCTTAAAAATAGCCCGTGTGACGGTGTGATAAAATGGAATTTAGTTCAAAATAGCAACTAACTGAAATATATATTATGAGTAAATGGGAACATCAAATTATGATGTGTGAGGCAATGCCGAGGTCTCATTGCCATCTTAATGTACAACCAGACTACCAGAGGATAATAAATGTCTACAAATTTCGCGTAGATGCAATTTTAGCAGCACGAATAACATGCTTAGACGAACTGCTCGGAAAGCAGCTCATACTTAACCTCCCTCCATCGCGCCAGGCGCATAATCGCGCATTATTCGAATGATTCAAGACGCAATTCTATTGGCCTGAAATAATCCTCTGAAGCGAGTCTAAAAATACATATACATGGATAAATAAAACCAAATACCCCATATATTTTTAGTGACCCTGACACCTACACCTACCTTTCCTTACAGATTTCACAGCTGAACTCAACGGTAAGAAAGTGTTTGCGCGCATAGACCTTTAAATCTGCCTTCCTAAAGGCCCGTTTACACTAGAGGCAACGACATGCGCTTTGAGTCGTTTGCTGCAGTGCCTCACCGCGCACAACCGTTTACACTACTTTTGTACTCGGTTGTTTGAGACCGCGCGCTTTGAACACTAGTTGCCACCTAGATGTCAATGAGGATGGATGTCACCGAATTTGAGCTGTGGGCCAATGTTCTCGGGTATCAAGAAGCGCATGCAGAGGCTGCAAAGCGCCTCTGCATGCGCTTTGAGGCACTTGACTCTCGTGTGTTGCCCCTAGTGTAAACGGGCCTTAAAGGTACCAATTCACCCCGAATCCCGATGACATTCCAAAAACCACCGTTATCACGCAATTTGGTTCCTACGAATTCCTGAAGATGAACTTCGGAATTTGTTCTGCCAGTCAAACATTTCAGCGTTTCTCGGATGAAGCTCAACTCGCAGAAGTCAAATGAAATATCTGGACGAGTTTGAGTAGCAATCCAGTGGCCCGGTTACGTACGGGTCACGCTGGAGTCCGATGATCCGATTGCACCTTGCGATTCCGGTTTAAACTTCGGCCCGAGACGGACGTAAGTTGCTGTGCTCTGTGCCCGACTGTGAAAATCACATAAATATAGTTGAATATTTGATATTGTAATTATTGATAGGTGTGTGGAGCAAAAGCTTGAGGCTAGAAGCTCCTTATTTATCTAAACGATGCCGGTGCGTCGGCAGAAGCGGCGTAAGGGGGGCAGTTCGTCTATGTCTGATTCAGACGGGGACACCGGCTCTTCTGCGACTGCATCATCAACGCAACAGAAAACCTCCCGTAAACAACCAAAGCATTCACAGGAAGACCCTCATAGCCAATCATTGCCAGTTGCTGATGGAGATGGTTCACTGCCAGCGCCGAACAGCTCGATGTGCATTTCCGATTCCAAAACCTCCAACATGCCAACATTAGCTGAGCTGACCAACTGGGTGAACTGCCATTGCCAGTCTTGGAAGATGTAGAGGAGGCCAGACTGGCCAGTTCTGGTGATAGGCTTGGTGATCCTGGAATTGGAAACTTTGAGGGTTTTACCTGTCTCAGTGGACCTAGTCAGCTCCCACTTGACTCAGGGGAATCTGAAGGTGACTTAGGTGAGAGCCTCTTGACTCCTGCCCAAAGAACTGCTGGCACTAAAACTTCTATCACCAACCCTGACTCAGACTCTGAGTCTGAGGTACCTGAGGGCGAGGCTGAGGGTGAGAGCCTGTTGACTCCTGCTCAAAGAAATGCTGGTACTAAAAAAACTATCACTAACTTTGGAGACCCTGTCGGTGTCAAACCCATCCATGAGACAGAGCCTGCTGCTCCTAACCAATATGGAAAAGTCATTATCATTGAGCCAGTTGCAGATACCCATCCAGTAGACAAATTTTTCTCGAATGATTTGACTCTGAGCAAGCCCTGGCAGACTCACCTTTTGGCAGAGCAGGCATTGCAGGGTTTAGCAAGAATCTTGCCCGCAAAATTCTTGTTGTTACCTTTGAAAGAGAGCTTGGAACTAGGATGTCCTCCTTATTGAATATCAATCGACTTGCATCATGGACCATAAAGTGCCACCTTCCTGTCAATCTTGTTAGATCTGTTGGTGTCATTGGGCCGCTGGGCAAAGATCTTTCGAACAAAGACCTTGCAGAGGCTCTAGTTCTGGCTGGACACAGCGGTGCCATGGCAGAAAGAATTCTGAAAGGGAAAGATAAATCAAATACATCAATGTTCAAAGTCACATTCAACTCAAGCACACTGCCTACATTCCTTTACCTTGGGTATCAGCGCTTCCAAGTTAGCCCCTACATTGCCAAGCCTTGGCAATGTTTTAAATGTCAGAGATTTCACCACAATGCCATTAGTTGCAAAAATGCCCCACGCTGTGTTGCATGCAGCGGTGCACACAATGTGAAAGACTGTTCGGCACAAGGAAACCCCCTCTGTTGCAACTGTGGTGGCCAGCACACTGCTAACTATGGGGGACATGGTGCAATTACATATCAATTTTAAATTACCTTGGTAATTTGAGTTTTGGGAACGCCGAACTTAAAATTAGAGGAGTGGCGGCTCGCTGTTCGCAGCCCCCGCGCGCACGGCAGACAACCTCCCACGCTGACAGTCTAGATAACACTGCCTGGCTCACAGCAGTCGTCGTGCAAGCGGTTTTTCAATACAAAATAGTCTTAGAGTGCTAAAAAAGTCCTAACTTACTCACGGAACACGAAAAGACTCTAATCTTCAAGATCATTTATAAATTAATAAAAGCAACATTCTTCCTTAAACAGACACTGGTATGCACAGGAAAACTTTCGCTAATAATAAGTATGACCTCAGTTACACGTATTTGTTTGTAAAACTTACCGCTTTTTGCTTTTAATTTCTTAATTTTATGTTGAAAGGTACAATGGCAAGCTGTATTGCACTTCACGATTGTTTATACAAGTTTTAACTGATATTACTCAGTAAAATTAAAAAATACTTGAAGAAAAGCTGATTTGTATTATTAAAATTCATCAGAAATTATTTGAACATTACTTATGGCACATTTCAAGTTATAAAAATAAAAAAAGCCACTGTCTAATGACATTTCAACGCTAGAAGATTATTGACACCACTTAAAGTAAATATGAAGATGCAACTTGACGATCGAGTTCTCTTAAAAAAAAATTTTGGAAAGTATTTTTCTTGTGAGAATCACATCGTTCTATTAAATTTTCAAATAATATCATCAGATTTTTTATATACTGATAGTAATTAATTAATGGCTATATCTCAATATTTTTTTAGATGTCAATAAATAGCTTTGTTTCTAATTGGCTTCTCCCTTACGTGTGTGTGAAGCGGGCTTTTTTTAATAAAAATTAGCTTTCGACGTGCTGAATGAAATCAAATGATAAAAAAATTAAGACAACGCACAAAAAATGATAACGTCAATACATAATTTAGTTGTTAATTATCTCCTTGTTGTATTTATTTGGCAAACTTGTGCGTGATCAGATGGTAAAAAGTATAAAAAGACCGGTCCAACACTTCAGCGAATAAAAAGTAGCCATAATTTGCTAAATAATATCGAAGAGAACTACTTCGAAGTTTGAATAATATGGAAAAAAACTACCCTTCATTTTATTAGGTCAAGATTGGTTTCGATTTAAAAAAAGTATACGTGGAACATTTTCAGTGGAAATTTGTCTCAGAACTGTCGATTCAGTCTACATCGCCTTTCGAAGTTCTTCAAACAAACCTCAAGTCAAGGATACAATCGTTGTGATAAAATTATTAAACGAGAGAATTATGAACGAATAAAAATTAGGAAGGAAAAAAACACTTGAATTGCTTAATGAATCTTTAATTAAAATAGCAATGAGTTGTTGCCATGACTATTTAGATTGATAGACACATTATTTTGTTGCAGAATGGCAGCCGATAATCAATATACATAGAAAATAAAATGACTACAAGACCTATCAGGTCTGGCGTCCCTCTAGGAGCTATTCTCTCACTGCTCTTGTTTAATGTTGTTACCGGGGGTAATCTTAGGGCAGACCAAGCTCATGTGTTTCAGTTCACAATTATATAATTTTCTATTTCATTTATTTATTGTTTTCATTTACTGCAAACCTGATTATTATTTGTCATATTTCATGCATTTGTGTCTAATGTCGCCCTATATTGTTTTGTCTCATTTCAGGTATTGAACAACCCCATAAACCTAAATTAATGCATGCCAAATATACTTGTTTCGAGTTAGCAGAAATTCTGAAACTCACACCGCCATCACCAGTTGGTGAGTTGGCTGTTTAGTTTGCACTTTAATTATCAATTATTTAATTATCAATTATGTACATATTTTAGGCTATTTGTTTTATGCATTTTGGTTCTTATTCATTCTATTGTCATTTATTGTTATAATGGTTCTTTTCATGTCTGTCAGTTTGATTAATTTTTAGTGCAATGCTTGTGTTACAATAATTACTTTAATTGTTATCTTGAATCATTTTTGCACTTGCATTTGCCCTTGACTGTTTTAACTCTATAATATATTCCTTAATTCACTCCTATTTTGTTGTTCATGTTTAAAGTCAAATTAATTTCACTAAATTCCCTTGCATAGCAAATAAATAACTATTTCTCTTATCGCTTGTATATTTATGTTTATTTGTTTGTTTCAGTTGCTGTGTGTATTGCTCCACCCATAGTTTCATATTCCTAAATTTGCTTGTTTATCGATTCGATTCTAATGAGTTTGGCAAACTATTTCTTATTGTATAAAATTTTAACATATTGGCTTTTCTTTTCATAAATGGAAATAAATACTCAAATAAAAGCAAATCCCTAAGTAATTCATTAATTCCCGTTTTCTGTGACAAGCACTATGAGTAATTTTCACTAAGTGAACGAGTTTTTTCCACCCACTAGTGCGCCCAGTTACAACGTAATGATGAGAGACCTTCCATCAGTGCAGGGAGTGGGTGTGGCAGACTATGCCGATGATGTTGCTTTTTTTACCAGCAGCCATGACATTGCTACAGCTTCAGAGAGAATGCAGTCACAACTGGACACATTCTATACTTGGACCAAACAATGGGGACTGACCTTAAACCTAGCCAAAACTAAATGCATGCTGTTTACCAACAAACAAGCCAATACAATCCCATTGTCCTTAGATGGCTGTGTCCTGGAGTTTGTTAAACAGTACAGATACTTAGGTGTGGTTCTTGATGCACCACGGTTAAGATGGGAACCACACATCAATGCCCTTTAATTAAATTGTATCCCAATTGTAAACCTACTACAGTCTATCTCAGGCAGACAGTGGGGTGCAGACAGTATATTGTTGATAAAGTTGTACACAACTCTGATAAGAAGTTGACTGGACTATGGAGCAGCCTTCTATGGATCTGCAGCACCTACAAATCTTTCTAGATTAAATGTGATCCAAAACAACTGTTTGCGCATAGCTCTTGGTTGCCATAAAACAACCCCAGTCTCTACTATGGAGGTGGAGGCTAAAATCCCCCTCTGCCTGTCCACCGCAAAGTGCTAATGTGCAAATACTACCTCCGCCTCATTCAGTTGCCCCAGTGTCCTGTCATGTCAGATCTGTTCTTTGCAAATGTACCTCCTATCATGCCACAGAGAACATCGTCACCAGCCAGCTTTGTCCCTCACACTAGGGCTATCTTTTCTTCATTACAAATCCCAGTTCCTCATCTGCTTGCCTCTTCCCTTGTCTCCCCACTTCCTCCCTGGTTCAATTCCAAGGTTTTATTCTCAGTTGACTTTTCTTCCTTGACTGTATCAGATACATCTTCAGAAGCTGCTGCTCAAATTTTTCAAGACCTTGTTAAATTCAAATATTCTAGCCACTCAGCAATATTTACAGATGGGTCTCATGTGAGCACTCCTAGCCATTCGACCTCAGCTGCAGTAGCAATTCCCTCCAGAGGGGTCCTATTAAACTGGAAGTTTCGTCCGGATGTTCAGGTAATTGAATCCGAATTATTTGCAATAAGAGAAGGTTTGAGTTGGTCACAAACCAATCTCCTCCAATCAGAAAATGTTGTAATATTCACAGATATATTATTATTTTATTTAATTTTGTTTATTTATTTACTTATTTTTTCATTACTCTACTTAACTTTTCATAACATTAATCTACATTCATAACTTCAGCATTCCCTGTAATTTGTTTTTTTTTTCCGTTAAATAAACTTAACAGTAATTTCATTAATTTTACCTATTTTATCCTCATTATTTGTCAGTTAAATTTTTTTTTTTTTTTCTTTTTTTCGTGTGTGTGTGTTCTCTCTCTGTTCCAGATTTTCACTTTCAGAGGTGTTAGACTGTTAGGTACCAATTAAACCCAGTTTAGGCAAGGGGCTATATGGACTAGTTTCCAGTGCTCCTATAAGAATAACTAAAAAAAAAAAAAGAAAGGTCTGCATCTGCAGACTGCAGGCATTGAGGTTATCGCGTTAGGCTTGCGGTTAGCACTTAGCAGTATCAATTTCCGCCAACAAAAAAGTGTCAGCTAGCATCCAGATATTTCCAAAGACTGAGGAAACTAGTATAGTAAGCTTTGATATATATATAGTATAGATAGTAGTATAGATCGTATAGTAAGCTTTGGTGCATGGTGACGTCGTCGTCGTGAGTCGTGACGACTGACAGACGAACCAAAGATTTTTTAGAATCAGTTCCTTTTTAATATCCTCCTTTACTTAATATTTACGCCAACTTCTTATGTAATAAATGTATGATAATGCTGGTAGACATTTCACTTTACTGCTCTATTTATAAAACTCAAAAATGAACTTGAGGTTGAGAGAGAGTCAGAGTCACAGAGTGTATCACTCTGAAAAAAAAAATTTTGCTTTGCCACTATAGGTATGACAGTTTGGTGGACATAGACTCATAGTCATAGAGTCTATCATAGAGTACTACCAATGCCATGTAAGTTGCCACTTTTGGAAAACCCACTAGAATATACCATAAAATAGGGTAACTTAGACTCCTGTCCTGGGGATGGGGAACTTAGACCACTTTTATTTTTTTCAACAAAAACCCCAAAAAATCAAAAACTATTTGACATAGAAAAATTTTGTCAATGGGCATTAAAGGCCTAGTACAGTAGTAGGGTAAACGCGGTATATTCTGTCACATTAAGGATGCATCGAGAAATGAAAAACTAGGGTAAACGCGGTATAGGGTAAACGCGGTATATTCCGACACTTTAAGGACGCATCGAGAAATGAAAAACTATAAAAAAAACGTATGCGTTATGTAAGTTCTGTTGCCTTCACATGACTCTCAAAACACTTCACTACGTGTCAGCAACGATGAAACGTCACAAAATGTTGCCATATTTATTAAAAAGCCTTTAGAATGGAAACCTACCAAATCCCTATATTCCGTCACTTTGTGTGGCAACAACCGACACGTGGTGAGTCGTATTGCGTCAGCGCTTCAAATTTAACTGATACAATGAAACGTCACAAAATGTTGCCATATTTATGTGAAAGCCTTTAGAATGCAAACCTACCAAATCCCTATATTCCGTCACTGTGTGTGGCAATATTCGGCAATCGGCATGTGGTGAGGCGTATTCCGTCCGCGCTTCAAATTCTACTGATACGTAATGCTGTCATCCACGTGTTCGAATTCCATTCACTGTGTGAGCTGTATTGGAATACAACACGGCTTTGAATTAGAACACTACTTAATTACGCTTTTAATTAACAACTATTAAGCTTTTAATTAAGCAAATTTTAATTTTTGTACATAGCTTGGAACGATCTGTGTGTGTCCAATTCAAGTTATGACGGAATTAGTTTTCATGTGTCTAAATCCATTTCTCAACTTAATCATCTATTAATTTATTTACCACATGGAATCAGCAAATACAAGTATACCGTACTTAAAGGATTCCTAATATATTCACAGACGTATTTAAAAGTCTCAAACCATAATATTCTTCCTATACAAACAGTTATTCACTATTTGGTAGAGCAAGGTCAACTGTCAAATTTGACACATTTTTCGATGATCTCACTGGGTAGCGTGCATTGTTTCTCTTTGGATCTCAATATTTTCCCGCTAGATGGCCAAGACCTTTTGTTTTGGCATTAGTTCGACGTGCAAATGTATGACGTCACCATTTCAACCATCAACAAACGCATGGAACTAAAACAAAGCCTAATATAAAGGAAAAACTAGAGAGGTGACGGAATATACTGTGTTTACCCTACTGAGGCTATGTAACACAATAGAAAGATGAAAAATTATGCATATCTAATAGGTTAAAAAATGAAAAATGTGACACATGAAAAAGAGCTATTATTTAAAGCCTCTCATGGAACCCCCTCCATTTTTTTATTTTTTGGTAAAATAACTCTTGGTTTTGGCGCATTGTAGTAGAACTCTTCTAGTTACATATGCAAATGACAAATTTGAAGAAAGTGTCATTGTTTGCTAATGGGGGGCAATGTCTACAAATGTGGGAACTTAGACCACCTAATGTCAGCCATGATGGGGTAACATAGAACTGCTTTGAAATTAATTTAAAATTGCCATATATAACATATTTCATGTTTGATACATCTATTAATGTTTTTTCTTTATGTTTCAGACTCTAGGGTAAACGTGGTATATTCCGACACCTCTCTAGTTTTTCCTTTATATTAAGCTTTGTTTTAGTTTCATGCGTTCGTTGATAGTTGAAATAGTGATGTCATACATTTGCACGTCAAACTACTGCTAAAACACTAGGTCTGGGACTCTGGGCCATCTAGCGGGAAAATGTTGAGATCCATATAGCGACAGTGCATGCCAGTGATGCCACCCAATGAGATCATTGAAAAATGTGTCAAAGTTGACAGTTGACCTTGCTCTACCAAATAGTGATAAACTGTTTGTGTAGAAAGAATATTATGGTTTGAGACTTTTAAATACATCTGTGAATATATTAGAAATCCTTTAGGTATACTTGTATTTGCTGATTTCAAGTGGTAAATAAATTAATAGATGATTAAGTTGAGAAACAGATTTAGACACCTAAAAACTAATTCTGACACAACTTGAATTGGACACACAGAGTTCGTTCCAAGCTGTGTGCAAAAATTAAAATTTTCTTAATTAAAAGCTTAATAACTGTTAATTAAAAGCCTAATTAAGTAGTGCTCAATATTCAATAGTGTTCTAATTCAAAGCCGTGTGGTATTCCAATACAGCTCACACAGCGATCGGAATTCGAACACGTGGGTGTCAGAATTACGTATTAGTACAATTTGAAGCGTGGTCGGAATACGTCTCACCACGTGCCAAATATAGTCACACACAGTGTCGTAATATAGGGATTTGGTAGGTTTGCATTCTAAAAGCTTTTAAATAAATATGGCAACATTTTGTGACGTTTCATCATTGCTGGCGCGTAGTGCGGTGTTTTGAGAGTCACATAAAGCAAACAGAACTCGAGTATCGCGTACAGTTATTTTTTTATAGTTTTTCGTTTCTCGGTGCGTCCTTAATGTGTCAGAATATACCGCGTTTACCCTACAGAGTCTTATATATGGTAATACCACCTTTACACTTACCTCATCTCCTTTGCAAATAAAACAGTAAAATGGGTGCAAACGGGTGAATCAGTCCTGTAGCTACGTTTTATTCCCTTAATTCATAGCCAATAATTATGAAATTATATACACGGTTTTACATGCTTATTTTGCAGTGCACAAAAATAAAAATTTGAAATAATTCCACAAAAATGTAGTCTTTAAAGAAAACATTTAGAGTCCAGCTCCATTGTCAGTATGAAAATTCTAGAACACAGATAAATCAGTAACTAATACAGTTGATAAATGATAATATAAAAAACCTAAGCAGTAAAACCTATCTATTTACAAATGCAAAAGCAGAATTTAAACTAGGCCTATGTTAAAAAATATACAATGATTCTAAAAGGCACAAAACAGAAACCTCGGAAGCAGAATCTAAAACCTTGAAGTCACTTTCAGAAATTCGAACAACGCACTGCTTTCCATGAGCATGCACAGCTGAATAAGGGAGGCACGATAGTAAGTGACCAGTTGTACAACTACCCTTATGTTCTGTGACCCTAGAATAAGGATTGTGAGATGTCGTCCAAATGTACGCAGATGCACATTGTGCACCACCATATTTATAAACTGGGGCTGCTCGCATATGCATAAGGATATGCATGCATCTTTGTACCTAAAAAATACAGATTTATAAATTGTTGGGAAATAAAAACACAAAGATTAACATTTGTGAAGTACTTTGAAAACAAAGGTTATAGCTCCCTTGACATGGTTTCAGATGCAGGGCCAAAGTATTGAAGAGAGCAATAAATTACATTCCTACTGTCGTGCTTGGGAGCAACCTCATTTTACCGCTTGGACATGAATTTCATTATTTAGGTATACACCTAAATCCTAAATCATTTCAAAAATCCGTTAAGCAAAAAGATATTCCATAAAAAATTTAAATTCTGCATGCAGAATATGGTGAGTAAAAAAATATAAAAGCCCTGATGTAAAATTTGAAGCCCATTAATCTTAAATCAAAATGATCTAAAGATAATAAAGCTGGTACTGAGACCAGTACCACCAAGATCACCAGCCAAGAGATTTCAAAGGTGTAAAAATATCACAAAAAATTGTTTATCTTGGACAATTCAATGAAGCTATGGTATGTCATTCATTCTATACCTACTCTTACATTTTATTGAAAAAGCTGCAGGAAATGCAAACTGATTTTGCTTCCTCATGGTTATATCAATATAAATTTGGACCAACCCTATTTTTCTATTCATATTTGTTTACAAGTTATTATTTATAATTAATGTAGTTTTTTACAAGCCTAAACAAGTGATTAAAATAAAAGCTGCAGGCGATAATTTCGAACTTTGAAAACCCAAATCATTCATTCATTATCAAACAAACACATTGTTTCACATGGCACACCTTGGCACAACTTTACCAACTGAAATAATTAATTGATTTTTATGTTTATTTTTCAGATCAATTAATGTCATAACAGTTCAATATATAACACTAGTGTAAGCCAGTATGGCTCTCTTCAATGAAGATGGGCTTAAAAAGAAATTGAATGATCTTAACATGTCCCAGCAATCTATACAAACACTATCATTGTGGTTGATACACCACAAGAAGCATGCCCACACAGTTGTCAATGTTTGGATGAGAGAGCTCATGAAAGGTGAGTAATAAATTCTCATTTCACACTAATGTAATATGCATACATATATACTTGTCATAGGCTTTTTCAAAACTAAGTTTGTATTCTATGATAATATTCACAATTTTCTAGGCTTACCTCTACAAAAGATTCAATTTTACAATACCTTACTTTCAATTTTATGGAAGTCATCTGTAATTGTATTTTTTTCATTTTAAATTATACCTGGACACTAACTTCACTTTGACTGCAGATTGTTTGAAGTGAGAACCAAAAATTTGATAAAAAATTAAAAAATCTCTGTGAAATTTATTGTATTTACACTGTAATTTCCTTCCTTAAAATGTATTTGTATTTATGTCTGCACTATTTGTGCAGAGTGGCAAGTTGCAAACCATGTATATTATTTGCCAATTTGCCAGCATAATTCTGGCTTCAGAGTTTTGACTAAAGCGTGTTATTTGTTGCAGTGTCTGATGCACGGAAGCTGGTTTTTATGTACCTTGCAAATGATGTCATTCAAAATAGCAAGAAAAAAGGTCCAGAGTACAGCAAAGAGTTCCTAAAGAGACTACCTAAGGTGAGTATTAACTCATAATTTATTAAAAAATGTTCACATCACAATTTTTAACTGTTTTTAAAGTTTTCCTGAGATATTTTGCTGTATTGTATTCAAGTTTTAGTGTTATTTCCACCTGTAATTACTACAATTTTTACCTAATAGGTTTTTGAACATTTGGGAGCTATAAGATTGGATGGCAAATCTAAGCAAGGAGTTGAGAGGCTACTGGCCGTGTGGGAGGAACGAGGAGTCTTCAATGAATCTGCAATACAATCATTCAAAAAGGGTTATGGTGAGTTACTTTTAGTCAAGCATTTTTTCAAACATTTACTTCAAGATATTGTTAAAAGTATTAGTAAAGTATAAAGCTTATTTATATACATAACAATTAAACAGTTATATTTGTGATGTAGTAATGAGATAATTGATGAGTTAATTTTTATGAAAGGAAATAAACTGTTTCACTCAAAGGTGTACACAGAATTACTCTGTTTACAGAAGGCCTGAAAAACATCTCCATCAAAGCCTCTAAGACTGAACAGCCGCCTGCCAAGCGACCCAGAAGTGAGTGATCAACTTGGTCAAGTAATTCTAGCATCATAAATTTTAAAGTTACAATGAAATTTTGAACATTTGAAAACATATTTACATGTGACCACCTGAATTTGCCATAAAAACCTTTTTAATGTGTCCTTAGCTAGCTAACTATGTATGTGTTTCCCACTTAATTTTGTTAGGGTCCAGCAGTCTGGGAGCTGCGTCGGACGAAGACATGGAGAGTGGCGTGGACTCTGAGGATGGTGAAGATTCCAACGCAGCTGCTACGGCTGCCACTGCCACTCCTGCTGGGGCTGTTGTCAATCTTTCACCGCCAAGTCCTTCTTCTGCACCGCCCTTGAAGTCTCCGCCAGACCCTGAGCTACTCATATCTTCCCTGCAGGTATAAAAGAAGCTGGAAACAATTCTTGATTGTACCTGAATTTAAATCTTTGCTTATCAAATTTATTCCTGTTGCTCAAAATAAGGTTGGTACTCTTTATTCATCAGCCAATCTCGTTTCCGAGTTTTATATGATACTTTAGAATAGGGAGCATCAGAGCTGAATTATTCAATTACATATTTCCTAACTTAATCGCCAGAAGGGCTACGTGGTGTGCGGTGTTTTCACTATTCTCTCTGCCAGACAGCCAATTATGCTAGTATTTACCTGTAGTTTGCAGAAACGAAGCATACCTACATCTGTTTGTTTTGGCACCTATTTAGTTGGTTAAGTGATCGTCTAATATGGAACACATTCTAATTTTGGGATATAACATTCATCATTAAAACTGACTCCAAGTCAAGAAATTTCAGTATTAATTACAGATAATCATCGGATCTGATTATCATTATTGATTATCGTTGGCTTTGATTCAGATTTACATGATTGAAGTGTGGCAGCAATCTCTGCATACTTCATAATGAGACTTGGAATATTGTGGTTTATGCAGTCGCTGGAGTCGGCAGCCACGGCTGACGCTGCAACGAGAGAGCAGATTGCCAAGATGCCAACCGCAGTGTCAGACTCTTCGTCCCTTGCAAAACTAAAAGGTGATTCTCAGGTGGAGTGAAGATTTAAAGTGTGTTGGAGAGATTACGACTTAGTACGTAGTTGCTCATCACAAATACACTTCCTTTTATTTATCTATAATATTGAGAATCCTAGAAGCTTTAAAACCGTCTTGAGTACCCACCGTATTCCCTAAAAGCTTTATAGGAACAAAGTGCAATTGGACTTAACTGCCGAACCGTCTAGTTGCCTCTGCCTCATTTATTTCATCATATTGAAGAATTTGCATTTGCTTTCAGACGCGACAGAAGGACGGGAGCTACTGAAGGTTGTGGACGAAGCACTGAAGCTGCTGCTGGAGTACAACGGTCGTCTTGCAAAGGAGATGGAGTCTCGCAAAGCGCTGGCCAAGTTGCTCCATGATTCCATCCGACATCAGAAGGAGAAAATTGTGCACACCGAAGAGATGCTGGAGGTGGGAATTTCTTTCCCTGCTGTTCTCATAGTTGCGTTCAGCTTGACAACAGCCGCCTGCATAGGCATGCTTTTCTGTGACAAATTCATAACGCGAGCAAAAGTCATTCTTTAATGTTGAGCGTGGGATATATAGTGACTATCTATTATATATAGAGATTATCTATTAAAGAAATATGTTGCATGACAGGAAATGAAGTCACAAAAAGTTGCCAGCTCTCAAAAATTATTTCCTGCGCCTCAAATAGTTTTTAGAAAGACGATGGTTCATCCAAAATGACTGATTTCTTTGAACAAACTTATATTGATAAAATAGGAAAAGCGCAAATGTTTATACTCATAAATTTTATTCATTTTTACCGTGTGACTACACTTTTCTGCATCCTTCCAGGAGTACCGCGTGAAGCTTGCGAAGGTTCTCAAAATTAAGGCCGAGCTTCGAGCGCATCTGCAAAATCTTCCAGACATATCCAGGATGCCTAAAGTTGGCTCTACGCTTCCCCCTCTACCTTCAGCTGGCGACCTGTTCACTGTTTAGGTCAAACTGCCAACTGTGTAGGTCGAGCTTTCGTGGCAGTCTCGACGCGAATTCATGTCTCAGTTACCGAATAGAAGACTGGACTGGTCCATGACTAGTTCTCGAATTATTACGGACGACTAATTGGGAATATATGCGAGCGTGGCTTTTTTAATTACTTAATGTTGAATACATTTCGAGCTACATGCACCACCCTGACGATTTTTTGTATACTATTGCAATTTACATTGAAGAATGCCTTCTTGACGGGGACTAAAAAATGCTACTTCGTTGAGCAAACATTTTGATGGTACTCTCAGTGAAATGTATTTCCGAATACCATCACAGAAATATTCTGTATTAAAAATGTGTATCTTCTTGTTTCGCTTAAAAAAGGCTTGAAAAATTAGATACCTACCTTGTTGAGCCTGAGCAGCGTTTTGGATTACCTTATTCGCCATATTGGTGAATTATACGCCTTAGAAGTTATTCCAGCGTATGGTGACGACCATCACGGCTCGAGTGTCGTCGCTGGAGAAATCAATGCAGCATCTCGTCAATAAGTGGTTAAGTAAGTTCTTTATTACTTACAGCGAGCTTAATTCTAATGTCTGTAGCAATTACTGAAAATTTAAACTACGACTGTTATTGGCAACCTGCTGCCCCCGAAAAGGGCAATTTAACTTGCCAAACAATCCCACCATGTTGGTAGTTACTGTTCGTGTTATTGATAGTAACGAGTTTGTAAGAACTTTTATATTATTTTATACCGTTTTGGGTCTACATTTAACGAGGGTTGAGGCATTTTTCCCGACCAGGGATAAATCTGAGAGCTGTTTGCACTCGTTTGGGTGCAAAAGCTGTATGGTTTTTGAGTTTTAATACCTTTAACTATTGAGTGTATATAGTCGAAGCAGCTGTTGTTGACTTCGAGTTGTCTCAACATATTGCGTAGTCGTGTCATTAGTCATACTGTCACCATAACTTTGTTTCCGTTGTTATCCTGATTCGTTGGAACCGCCATGCGATTTTGCGCATGCCGCCATCGGCATGCGGAGGAACTTTTGTTTTCTTTGGTTGGTTTCATCCGAGCGTTGATTAGTATCTAAACTTTCTCGATTGCGATGACTTATTTTGTACAACTTAGAGGTCGTCAAGATACTTAACTGAAATTACATGTACATACGATGATTCGTAAATATGAAATATACTGCTGTCTGACCTTAAATAAAAGACACTGGCTTGTATGTTTGATTTGAGATGCACGTTCATCTGCTTCTTGCTGATTTCGCTCCTCGTAAATGTACATAAACTCAAGTAAGGAACACTCATCCGCATGTATATCAATGATGACCATCAACTGGAGGGAAGAAAACGAAGACTTTGTTCTCTCAGTTTTTCTCAAATAACGGTCGCAAGGTTTTACAATACCCACTATCGATTGGCAGACAAAATAAAATGCTAACGTGAACAATGACGAGGCACAAATATTCTGATCATAACTGAACATTTCAAACCAAATTAAAAAATTTTACTCGCACGATGTAGAATATTACTGACCAAATAAAGAACGCCCTTCAAAGAGAAATTTAAGTGGTGTATGCATCTCTACGGCATGTACACGTCTGAGAACAAAAGAGAGAACAGGGATCATATGGTGACCGCTTCTTAACGTAGAAGTTCGAAGTGGAGGTACCGCTGTGGTCCGGTGGGTGTGCGACGTGGGCTCCGCTAACAGGCGCTGGACGGGCCATCGCTGCGGCTTTGACGCGGAGCTTGCATTTAATAATTCTTAGGCGGACACTATTGAGCATTATTGAACTGTTACAAATTGCGTATGGTCCGATAACAGGATGAATCTTTACTTTATTTCCATCATATTTCCAAACAGCAAACTGCTTGAGCAATAGGGAAGAGTAAAATAAGATGAATTTACATTCACTCACACATCGATTAAACCAAATTGAAGGCAGCCACTGTACTAAAAACAATGCTGTCAACAGTGACCAGTGTTCAGGCACAAATACGTTTTATCGGAATAAGAATAATACGCAAGGCTTTTGAAGAAATACAACATGAATTGCAATACGATATGAATGAATAAAGAGCTTTATAGTTACTCAGAACATGCTTTCCGGGTGACCTGCTCTCCGGAGAGGTTATTTTTTATTCTAGGCAAGAGGGAAAGTGAAGGACCACAATACGGAGAAGCCGAGCCACAGCCCAGCGGTGGATCAGCTCTGATCCCTCAACTGACCCACCAGACCGAGCTGACAATCGCACCACCAACCACTGGGTACGAGTTAGGATAAAAGGAGAAATGAAGGAGGTCTCTTCCACGCAGACAGATTCTGGCGAGACAAAGAAAAGGCCCAGAAGAGAAGGGACATTTCCAGGGTAGTGGGCGGGTGCGGCAAGCGCCTCAAATGAATAAACAGATTCCCTGGCGAGCAGAAATTCCCGAATCGGAAAATCCTTTTAGCGCACATCAGGAAATTGATACGAGTGAAGGAGAATCTGTGTACCGCAAACGGGGAAGGTAAAATGTAAGGCGGAAAGAAGATCCAGACATGACACGAGTGTGAAAATCTTCTATGAGGTAGCTGTTCACAAGTCTTCTCAGCCATGGAACTGAGGCTGAGATTTTATGTTCTTGTAACTACCACTCATAAATTTTATGTAGCGGGAAAAGTTAGATATTAATAGTCCACTTCACTCCTATCCACAAAGATATCTGCAACTAGACTGCAATTTCACCAGTCATTTAGTTCGTTTCGATATCAATGGACTTGACTTATAAGTAACACTTCGAATTCTTCTTTGGTGTAAACAAACACACAGAATAGTTTTTCATCACTGCAGGCTTTCAAGGTTATTATTTGACGTCTTCGAGTCTATGGCTCTCACACGTGATAATCTCCACTTTCTTGTTACACATTTTCACTGCATGAGCGCATGATGCACCACTGCTCACTTCCTATAGCACATTTTCCTGCTAGACTTCATCAGCGAAGAAGTATTTGCCCACCGTCAAGGCGAGCACGACTTGAACATTGGATTAAATGACAGAGAAATAACTTGGAATAAGGCACAGTCAAAAAAATTATCAACCAATTGTTTCACCAGTAACTTGAAGCCGACTGATGCAAGTTTTAGTTCACACATTCATCGCACTTTGCAAAGGCAATGACGCCAGGCTGCAGGCAATGCACATTTTCATTCGGTAATTCTCGTCTCCTGGTACTAATAATTTAAAATTATGACAATGCAACAGCATGAATATTACATTTTTGTCACTGGAACAACATATGCTAAAAAACAGATTACTCAGGACATTGCTTACATGCTAAACTTATTGTTCCAGTGCAAAACATCTACCAGACGCCACAAACATAAGTCACATTAGACCAGCCTTTATTGACCGTATAACCTCTCACGTGGCCATTTCATTACGAATACGACGATAGCTTGGGAAAATCTTTCAAATCGGTCCACAGACAACGCTCAATGCAGACAATCATGGTTTTCGAGAAGTTCACCCAAGATACCGATTACGCAAAGACTTAGAGTGCAATTTAGCTAAATCAAGAAGTTAATTAGCCTATTTTAGAACATCAGCATCCGTCTGGCATCAGTGGGCTAAGATAAACTTATAATACCAAATGATGTAGTATGTTATGCATTCTATATCCCAGATGCATTCAAGAACCTTAACAAAATCAATTTTAAAAAGTACTCTGGAAATTTTAGACAATTCATATCGGAAAAAATTCTGAAAATGAGCTCAGATAGCCGGAAAAAAAGACTAACTTCCCACACAGTGACGGGGCTAAAGTTTCGGAATACGAATGACAAGGAGCGAGAGCAAGTCATTTCTGCTAGGTTGACTCTTATAACCCTGAGACATAATTTCAAGTGTTAGAAACAAAATGAATGACGAAGATATGTTGTACTGCAATGCTATTACACTTAATATGAGACTACGCAATCTACACGACACTTGAACTACATTATTAACGCGTCTAGAGGTGAAGCAGAAACTGCACAAGCATCTTCACCGCGACAAGAAAGGATTATTGCCAGTGAAGCTAAATACTACGGAAACAGTAAACTTAAAATCATCACCGAGTACGGTGTAAAGGCATCGCCGAGGTTAGGGTTTCATGAATGAGAGGGACATTTTTGATAGAAAGTCATAGGAACAATGAGATAAGCCATCAAGTTATAAGTACCGTCGCTGCATTCTTTATTTCAGCACAAAAAAACGAAGCTAAGAACCACAGCACTGTCTTGTTCAGGCGATGAGAATTTTAGCGAATATAAGCGTTCGACATAGGTTGGGAGCATGAACGAAATTAGCCATTTGCATTTTCACTTCTGCTAGCATCTATCAGCGTTGATATCTAATGAAAACAGTGACAACAAAGCACTGGAATATTATAAGCAAAGGGACAGGAACAAATGATGTCATTTCAGTAAACAGTTTGTTCAATGACATGGAGGCTTTAAATCTAAAATAAACGTGCTTAATTAAGTCTACTTACTAACGACAATACAATACGCCATATTGAGCACTGTGATAAGAGACAGAGGACTGAGGGAGGCGCGCACACGACAGTGCGGCCACGAAAACCGTATAGGGGACAATTTTTTCCATGAAATGACAAAGATTGCATACATGAGACAAGTGCGAACTTGTCACAGAGATATGGAGTCCAAGAGAACATTGTTATACAGAGCCCGATTCTCAACGTTGCTCCTACCACAGTTGCCTTTCTCAATCATCGGGTGAGACGTTGGCTCTCGCGTCCTTGCGTACGGGTGCTGAAGCCGCTGCCTTACTACGGTGGCGTCGATGACGTTGCTTCGAGTTCTTGTTGTCTGATGTGCTCTCCGATGTGTCAGTCGCGCAGCTTGTCTTACCGGATGTTTTTTTGCCAGCAGTGTTAGACGCAGCATCTGTTCCGGTTGCGGACGAGAGCGTCTTGCCTTCAGAACTGATGGGTTTAGAGACACGAGGATGAGACGAGCCAGCCGTGATGATGGAACTTCCGATGCTGCGGCTACACTCGGCCTCTTTAGAGTCAGGAGACGAGCAACGCTGAGCAGAGTGGGTGTGCCGGCGACGTCTGCTTCTGCCACTGCTTGACTGCGAACACAAATAAAAGTTTCATATTTTCTGACGCGTTGTTGACGTCAGTCACTACGGTATTAGTGACAACTGACCTGCAATTTAATGATTATAACTGACCATATTGGAAAAATGTTTAATTAAATCGATCTATGTTCACCTGAAGCTGTGAAGGTATTTATTCACCATCACTAAATTAAATAATTTAATTAAGTATCGCATTCAATTAAATTACAAGTAATGGCAGTTGATAAACGGGGAAAAGATTCTGGATGAGCAAGTCAATGTGAGCAGCAATACTTCCAATTATATTTTGTTCAACTATCAAGGTACTTATTTCGGATGTCATAATACATTTTCAACACATTTTTACCTGAACTTGGTCATACGTGATTCTTACCAACCTTGAGGCAATTTAGGGAATAAATTGAACTTTTGCGATGAGTTGGAAATGATTATTAGAACAAAAATACTAAATAAATGATTCCAATGTCTTGATAATGTAAAGATAAAAATAGATTGCGAGGTTAACATTACATGATGCAAGCATTTTCTCATAAACAAATAATTGTGAAGCAAATTAAAAAATGAAGGCAATTCAATGCCAACCTATTAATAGTAAAATGCTTGCAAGCACACGGTTCAACGGTTGTGCTCTCGTTCAGAGTACCTGAAGGATGGCAGCAGTGATGGGAGTATATTTGGCCTTCTTTTTCTGCTGCTGCGCAACCAGTGATCCGCCATGTCCAGAAGAAACAGAGGCAGCAGAAGATGCCCCGGAACGCTCACTCTCCTTAGCATCGCTAGCGGAGCCGAGGGACGGGAAGTCGGTCTCGGAGGAGAGTTCAAAAGACGACAGTCTGTGTGGACGGTGCTTGGCATCCCTCCTGAGACCGGGGCCGTTCTTGTTGTGGTCAGCCCCTCCACTGCTTCTTGAGTCGCCCTCGCTTCTATTCCGTCGGCGGGTCACCACGGGATAGCCGTGGAGGAAGGGGCACTCGCTCCCCTTCAGGCATGAGCCTTCTTGCCAGAACCTGCACGGCGTTTAGAATATGACAACAATGCCCACATAAAAAATAAGTTGACCACACGCATGATGGTACACCTCTGAACCTCTTTGTTGTAGAACCACTTGTCTTCCAGGAAATCACAAACAACTAAACGTAATTTGATAAATTAGTTTACAATTTACTTACATTACTTCTATTAATATGGTTGGAAATTTACTTAAATGCGTCTCAAAGACATACCCTTATGAGTCATAACAAAATTAAATTTCATGACAAGTTATCCTGATAACTTGCTCTCCTAATATACGAGCAATATGGATCACAATAACTTTGAATTCAATGAAAGAATCCAAACTTTAATACTTACATGCGGTAGTCTGGGTATTGTAATTCAGAGCTATACAAAGATGAGCTTGTTTAACCTTACAGTGGTCGCGAACAAAACATACCAGATTAGTGCCTTGTCAGTCAGTTTTGTCGCGACGATTTTCGTTTGCATTTATTACAAATTTAATCCACACCATCACTGTAGGGTTAATGGAAAATTTTTAAAATACATTTAAACATACAAAGCAAACTTAATTTAAAAACAATTGGCATGAAGTACCGGCAGGTTATGGTTGAGAGGTCGTGCGAGAACTTGCAGTGCTTGCGGCGACACGTTCCCTCCATGAAGAAGGTGCAAGGACGTCGCCACGGCGGCAGCCAGCGCTCGCGTAGCACCTTTAGCCCGGCCTGATTCAGGAATGAAAAAATCTGGATTCATATTTACTTTCAAAATAGCAAACGATAAAACTCAATAATAAATCTGAGATATTTCTATTCCATCTGCAGTAAATTTTTAAGCAAACCGAATTGAATCAACTTTTAGAAATGACATCTGACTCCACAGCAAGGTTGAGGGTTACTGCTCAGACACTGAGCGATTTTTGGACTTGAGTAAACAGATAGTCTATCATAAGGCAGAAGCTTTATATATATATTGCTTTCCTTACCACATTGTATCTCTGCGAGCTATGCATAAGCATCTCTTTTTTTCACTACATATCTCTGCGAGATCGGGTTCTCAGCTCTGGCGTTGTTAAAACCAAAATACAGGTGTCAAACCTAAACACAACAGTGCTTTTATAATGCTTTTATAACGAAGTGCTTGTAGAGCCAAACGAAACAATGCAAGAGCTGAAGAACTAAAACGAAAGTGTGTTTCATTGCTCAGAGTTAAGGAAGAATCTAGGCGCATTCAAGTAAATTTTTAAATTAAAAGTCACATGAAGAAACGATGTGCAGTAGCTAGGAAGATCCGTGGATCACCACAATTGAGCAGCTACTAACCTGATTATTGGGCAGATCAGGAAGGGATCCGGCCATCTGCAGATCGGGAGCTCCGAAGATCTTGTCATAGAGTTCCTCGTCAAGATACTCAACTTGCACGGCTAGCGTTCCACCATCTTCAGTGGGCATCATCACAACCTCGCTGCTGCTGCTACTACTGCAGCTGCTTAAACTCGCCGCGTCGTCAAAATCGTCACAGTCCATCCCGATCTACGGTACCAATATAAGATAATGAGTACAGAGTGCATGAAATACGTACCCTTGTCAGACTGCGGAAAATTTACAATTTTACTATAGCAGTGTAGGTACAGTTGTAAATATGCAGTTTGACAATGGTTAAGAAGTGATATGCTCAGGAATAAACCGAAGTGAGTAGAAATACAGAAAGAGCGAATCATTAAAAAGAGCTCGTAAGGAGTCAGAGTTACTTGAGACTTACGCCTGGCTCGTGCCCTGAGAGCATCATTGAATTGCCGCACTGCTGGGCCCACACAAAGCCGTCCTGCAACTGCCAGCCAGGATCCAGTTCCTCCAGATCTTCTTGTTTCGAGTCGGGGAACCCAACTGCATCCATACTGTCCAATAAAGAAATTAAAATCATATTATGTCAATCTGATGCAATAGCTTCTTCTTTGTTTGTAGCTGAAATATTGAGCATTCGTTTTAAAGAAGATATAACGTTCACAAGTTGTCAGGCCGATTGCCTTGCAAAATTAATTCTATCCTACTAAATAAAGGTTAAATTAATTGATTGATTATTCTGAATGTGTGAATACCTGACGTCCTTCTCCCATTGCTTGGCCTCTTCGAGGAGAGCCAAGTCATCCACTTCGGCCGCAGTGTAGCAAGGATTTCCTTTGCTTCCTTTTCTTGACCATTTAGCTTTGAGATATTCTTCGTCGTCCCAAACTGCATCAGAATTACACCATGAAGCATTGTTAGCACCATCGCTCCATAAGTCTTTGCCATCAGCATTGCTCCAAGGAGCACCTTCTTCAGCATTACTCCAAACCGATTGATCGCCCCAGGGAACAGAATGTACAGCAGCAGCAGCAGCAGCAGCATCATTAGTGCTCCAGATTTTTTCTTTGTTGAGATTTCTATTGACATCGTTTCCGACAAGGGCAATAGTTTCAGCATTACTGCTCCAGCTGCTGCTCGGCAACGGAGTCAAAGAATTGGCAATGCTCTCACAATCTCTTTGTTCATCGATTAAAACGCTGGTTTCTGGAGTCCAATCATTTGGTATTTGTTTTTCAATGTCATGAATGTTATTTCGCCCGTTCATCGTCCAGGCAGGCAAACGAGAACTAACATCAAGCAAATTCTCGTTTTCTTGACGCCTAATCGCTCCATTTTCATTCCATTTAAGACCATCCTGATGATCAGATATGGTGCCGCAGGCAAGCTTTACCTTATCGGGTGAGTTAGACCACAAGGCTTTGATGGCAGGGTTGATGTTTTGCGAAGCCATGGCAGCCTGGTGGTAATGTTGAGCGGTTGCTGTCACCGAAGTGCGCGGATCACTCGACCAAATTGCTCTCGCGGCTGGAGTGTCAATGACGCGTTCTTGTTTATCAGGAGATGCACTCGCATCTTTAATAAGAGGCTTACTAGATCGGCGTCGGAAAACAATTCGACTCGGGGATCCTTCAGATGACCAAATGATAGCAGAGTTACCGAGCTTGTCGACCAAACTATCATTTGGCAGATGTGTTCCTCTCTCACCAAAACAATTTTTAGTAGATTCAATGAGCCATAATGATTGGCCGGCAGCACGGTTCTCCTGTGAGTTTTTCCAGTTATCTGAAGACAGGACTTCTTGTTGATTCCATGCTTTAGCGGACGAAAGAAACTGATCTTCTTGCTGGAAAATAAAAACGTCACTCTCATCATCAGAATCTTGAATGGGAGTGGAGTCGGACGATTGCATACTGGTGGTAAGATTTGATTCATCAATATCATCAGTCTGGCAAAATTTTTCGTTTTTTACAACTTTGAACTTAGGAATCAGTGATGATTCCTGACTCGGGCACAATTTATTTGCAATCTCCCACATTTTCTCGACGGGCTCTTTGTAAACCATGTACTTCTTTGGAGATCCCTCAATGGCATCCTTTTCGAGAAATAGGGTACCGCTATTCGATCGTTGGTACGGTAAATCAAGCTGGACTTGCGTCGCGGTGGTGGTGAACGTCGAAACGGAAGGAGGGTTGGTTGTAGTTTGTTCTTCTTGCGATTTGATCGGGCGGAAGTGTGTTCTGGGGGACGTAAGCAGGTTTTCAGACGCGCGAGACCGATAAGAATCTGTCCTGAGAGCACTAGCCTTGAGGTATTCTGCAGCTTCTTGCACGTTAGTACGGCGTGGTACGACACTGCTGAAGTTGCTCTCAGAACTGTGTGGGAGCACGGCCTGGACGCCTGAAGGTCCAGCAATAAGCAGCTTATCACCGTCAGAGAGATTATCGTTGGCAGAAGAATCAGGCAGGAAGACATCAATTCCTGACGTGCCAAATTCGCTGGTGATATTATTTTCCGTGTATAGATGACCGGAATTCACAATCAACGATTCAGCGTGAGATTGATTTTGCAAAAGCAAATTAGATGGATGCTCATGCCTTTGTTGAAGTTCTGGAGTCCACATGTTGTGATTACTTTGTTGCTGCTGCAACATTGATGTTGCAAACAACATCTGGTCCCGCATTTTAGAATATTCGTCAGGCATGCGAGGCGACGTATCCCAGATTTTCTCCAGACCCAACGACTGGAAAGTCCGACAGAGGATTTGCTCTTCGTCAGTAGGAAGAGATCTCGCCAACTCGTGAGGCGCGTTAACACCATCCTGCTCAGTACTTCCAGCTACAGACGATGGAACGCACGAAGACAGTATATTATTGGCATTTAAATCCGCCCAAATATTCTTCTCGCTCGAATCCTCAATGCCTGCACCACCGCGGCTTTGAGAAAATTTAGAGTAAGACTCACACAAGCGTTTCCAAGCTTCGTCCATTTCAGGACTTGGTTGCATTTGTTGTAAAATGTCAGCCCTGGAAGAGAAAGAATTGTACTCACTACCGCGGTGTTCATTACCGGCATGAGTGGTACCGAAAGCTAATGAGTGAGGTTGTAGGATGGGAACAAAACAGTGCTTCTCAAAGCTCTTTTGTCGAGCATCATCTACCGACGACTGAGGAACGAGCATGTTTGTCTGAATGCTTCCAAGATCTGGGCAATGGTAAGAATTGTGTGACACTTCTGGCAAATCAGACATCTTCTCATGAACACTCTCTATCTGATGAGGATGACGTTCAGACAAGGGATTGTAAGCCAAACTTGAGATCGGTTCAACTTGAAAGCTTTGATGAGACCGAGGATGAGAGAAGTTATTGAGCATGTCCGTAACATTTTGCTGCGTGGACATTGCACTAAACTGTTCAGTCTGCCATTGAAGCTCCGTTGCTCCGGCAGTGGCAGCCTCACTGTTTTTCAGTATTTGCAGGTGCGTTTCAATCAAAGCCAAAGCCTCTCTGTTCGACTCCTCTGTAGCAGACACTCGATTTACATTCAAGTATTCCGTGCCTGTAAAATTAATCCGCGGCTGGCCCCGCCCGTGAAGGTAAGTCTCATCCTCATCGTCTGCTAGAGATGCATCATATTCCACCCGACCCCCCGAGCTTCCACGCGAGCTTAGAACATTTTCTGTGCCAACTGAATTATGAACGTAAGGAGCATTGTTATAATCGTGTACGGACAGATTAGAAGAACTGGCCAAGCAGACAGGTTCTTGTCTTAAGCTAGAGTCTTGAGCAGAAGGAAACGGCATGCTAAGGAACTGGTCATTTTTCTTCATTGAAATATGTTCTTCAGAAAAATCTTTGATGTTCTTCTTGAGCTCCGAGTTGTCTAGAAAAAGAGACTGTTCACTATCCCTTTCAGATTTTTGAGTGTTACCTTGAGAACCGTGGACAGGCAGAAAAACGGTGAAGTCGCCAACTTGAACGGCAGGAGTATGCCCCACAACTACGGGCTGAGTGGCTGACGGCATCAGATTGCCTTTTTCCATACCGCAGCCATGAACAAAAACATTAGAATCAAGCCAATTGCTTCCCTCAGTTGCCTTTTTTAGGCAGTCGCCTGTGTATGCCACGCAGCAAGGGCCATACTTTTTGGAAAGAAAATCGAGCCCGGTTATAATCTGGAGTTTTTGTTTGGCACCAGACAAGACAGTATCGGTATAGACAGAAACATTTGAAAGACAAGGCGAATCGTTGAAAGATGAATCAGTATTAAATGTCAGACCACATGAAGCAGGGCTGAAGCTAGAGAGATTATTAATTCCAGTTAATGAGCGAAGTCCGCACGCGTTCGTTGTCTCTGAATTATCCGCTTTATCTTTCAAAGCACCATTAGCAAGAGCCGGGCCAGGCCAGTTGCCAGGAGAAAGCAATGAATCCTCTTCAGCACGGACGTCTTCACTCCACAGAGACGACCAGATATTTGCCAAGAAAGGATTATCAGCCTCAGGCTGGGTCTGACCAGGGTTAACGCTAGGCTGTGGGACAGGATCACGTAGGTGATTGGCGCGCCCTGGACCCAGAAGGTTAAGCAGCTCCACTAATTTAGACTCATCCGTCAGATTTTGAACTTCCTGAACTGGCAGAAAATCTATCGATCCCATCAGCAAGGAATCATATGCAGTATCATTCCCATTAACAGGAAATACCGAGTCATGGTAATCGATAGTATGACAAGAGTTTGTTGTCTTGTGGTTTTGAGTTTGAACAACTGAAGCTCCAACACAAAATGAATTGGTGGGAAATTTCGAATCGACGAACTTTACACCTCCATCGGCATCAGATAAGACATGCAGCACATCAGACTCAGAACTTTCTACATCCACATGAGATGGCATTAGAAAATTCTGAGCTCCATCTTCAATAAAGCTCCGAGAAAAGAAGGAGTCGTTTGGAAGAATTGAATTACTTTCATCAGAAAATTTTGATTCAGCAGTTTTCAATTTTGATCTATCTTGCGACAGCGTATGGAATCCAATGCTAGAAGATACAGGAAAAGAGCAGGTATTTCGAGGTCCAAAATCAGCATCTCCAGGTTTTTCCGAATTTTCTACTTCAACTCTACTAATGGAGTCAATGTTGTCGTCTTTCAAGTTCAGAGTTTGAGCAAAGTCAACATGACAGATCGATGGGATTTTTTCCTGGTCGGCTGCAGTGGATCGATTACAAATATATGGTGATGTTATGCATGAAGCCTTTGCATCAACATTTACGTCCTGTAGATTCGTTAACTCAAACTGATTTGAGCTCAATACTTCCAGTGTAGCTTGTTCAGAATTTTTAGAGCACGACCAATTAGGAGACTTATTTTCTGTAGGAGAATACTTGTCTATGTTTTGAGACGCTGGACGAATATTGGGACTTGAACGCTTCCCGTCATCGGTAAAACACGCCAACTCAACTTCATTGGTATGAACTTGCGGCACTGAATCCGATTTTACAATAGATGGCTCCACATCAGTCTGATCGAATGATTTGCCATGTTTTGAACCGGAAGAAGAAACGTTCGCTGGACTTAGAGAAATCAGAGCAGAACGCTGAGTTGACTCTTGTGGAACACCGCCCGAGTTGGACAAGTTGCTCTTATCTGAACACCACACGGCGTCGGAGGTCACTGCAGAGTTCGTTTCCGTGGAGCTTTCGAGGTCACGGCAAAGTGCTGGAAAAGCTTTGAAGTACCTGAAACAATCGTTCTAATTTATTATCTGATTCCTTACATCACTCAAATAGATCATTCTTTAGTTTTAGACACAGAGGCATAATCGCTACCAAAGGAATTCGATTTTGTACTTGACTTTTAAGGAATCGAAAATGTAGTAGTTTCTTGGCCAATTTCATGTTTTTTAATAACAAATAAAAAAGATAATCACCTTATGAGAAGCTCATAATAAACTAATCTACGAAGAAATTACGGGGACAACGGTCACCAAAGAAAGGTTTGACGGTAACTGAGTAACTGGGTTTTTGACCGTTTTCATTATCAACTAAACTGTATTCCTATTTGTACAAGAAAATACTAGATTACAGATAACCCAATCAATGCTAATATCAGTACAAACATCATTGTAAGCGCTAGATTGTAACGTCTATACCGTTCCACACTCACTTCAGTGCCTCGTGAAAAATTTCGCCACAAGATAAGTCAGTTTCCTTTACTTGTGACTTGGAGCCAATGGGAAGTTCCTGTAATGGATAACAACATGCAGGCTAAAATAAATCTCAATGTTCTGATCAGCACAAACGTTGTGAGCAAAGTGCATATCAATGAATTAATAATAAGTGGTACAAAATTTTCTCTTCTTTTACTACAAACCTCATGCCCAATAATATTTAAATGCTGATTGGTTTTGGGATCAACGCTGATCTGACAAGAGAAAAGAATTGCCAGAGCCACAGAGAGACGAGAACGACAAATAAAGAATTACTATGAATTCAACACTCAAACCGTATGAGAAGGTATGACGTATGAGGATAAGTCAACTCTAGGACAAATATCTCACCTTGCGTGCAGGAGATAATACGGGAGGTGCTGGAGGAGGGTCGCAGGTGGGGGCGTCTAGAGGGCAGTTGTTGTTGTTGTTCTGAAGCTGGTCCAGCAAACTGCAGAGCGCGTGCAACAGCTGGGCAGCGTCTTCGCACTCCTGCACACAGGGCGTAGCATCAACAAAAGTTTGGCCATCCGGTCTTGGATGTGCATCAAAGTTAGCTAGCTTTTGTTGTTAATAAGGTATACATGTGTCATAACATAACGTAGGGTATAAAAAAACGTTGTTGAGCATTTATTGTATGACAAAGCGCATACACGGAAAATATAAACGTTACCGAGCTTGACCCATGTAAGACATACTTAAACTAGGGTACAGTTTTTGCAAAAAAAAAACATCAACACGGCTCGTGTCTTGGAGAAAATTCATTAATAGTTTCTGTTATGACACATCATGGTTTATGTTATGACAATTGTGCATCACAATGTGTGATGACATACCTAACAATTAAACACATTTGTTATACTGCATGTTCACGGGCGTCACGTTTGTGACACCGCTGTTGCACTTGCAGACGTGTAAACAAGCTTGTACTTAGAGTACAAGTGAGTAGATGTGCAATCAGGTCATGAGTGATGAATCACCACATCACAGGCGACCATGGCTTCAATACAATATACAGGGGCTAGACAAAATAAGGGAAACACCTGAATAAATACACAATATATTTCAATATAGTGTAGTACCACCTTTTGCGGCAATTACAGCCTCAATTCTCCGAGGTACTGATTCATACAAATTGTGAATTGTTTCCAAAAAAATTCTAACTCATTCTTCAGTTAGGCTCTCTTATTAAAGACAATGGCGGCGGGAATCGACTTCTGACTTGCATCTCTAAAATCGACCCTAAATGCACGAAAATATTCAGGTCTGGTGATTGTGGTGGCCAAATGAAATGCTCAACTTCATTAGAATGTTCCTCGTGCCATTTTTCAACAATTCCAGCTATAAGGATCGGAGCATTATCATCTTGAAAGACGGCGTTCTCCTCTTGAAACAGTGCTTACACCATTGGAGGAACTTGGTCCTCCAAAATTCCCAAATAATCATGGCTGTTGATTCTTCCATGAAAAGAAATCGTTGGTCCGCCAGATGGTTGGGAGGAGGCTGTCGGGATTAAATGACTCTTTTGGCTGTCTCCAAACGTAAATTCAGCCAGAGGTTGAAAATAGGGTAAATGATGATTCGTCAGAGAAAATCACATTTTCACTGCTTGAGGGACCAACTCTGAAGGTTTTTACACCACTCTAAACGCTTTGAAGCATTTGTATTTGAAACCAAAGGTTTTCTAATTGCAGCTCTTCCATAGAATCCAGATCTGTGCAGCTCTCGGCGGACAGTCTTTATGGAAACTGGGTTCTGTAGGTGTCCATTGAGGTCTGCTGTAATTTTAACAGTCGTGGTCTTTCGATTGTGTCTCACAATTCGATTTAGGTACCAACGGTGTCTCTCAGACAACTTCAACTTTCGACCAGACCTGTGCTTTGCTGAGGACGTTTTCCCTTCTCTTTCAAAAGCAGTCATTATTTTCAAGACAGTACCTCGAGAAACGTCAAACATTCGGGAAGTTTCTGTCACACTAGCACCTGCCATACGAGCACCAACAATTTGGCCTCTTTTATAGTCTCTAGAGTGGTTTGCCATTTATAGGTTAGGTTATATACTGAAAAATTTACTAAAAAATATCCGTGCAAGGATAAAATATAAATTCGCAGCAACAATAAACAATAAAACATAAAAATAATTCTAGTTTTCATTGTTTATTACATGTTCAAAAATTACGATATCAAAATGTCAGGTGTTTCCTTTATTTTGACAACCCCTGTGTATACAGAGTAAAAGTATTGAAATTCATAAAGGTAGATAAAAGTTAACATTCTTTGTATTGCTACAGCGCACGTACCTGATCAGCAGCAGAGGCCAGAAGATGGAAGGCGCTCAACAGGTCCGAGTGTTGCGCAGAGAGAAGCTCGTGCTCTTTCCGCTCCTTCTTGTAACGCTTACGAGCACGTCGACTCACAGCATTGCAGCCACACGGCTGTAAAAATAAACCAATTTGTACACCTATAATACATAAAACAATTCCATTCCGATATTTCCATTCCGATATATGTACATGAATCATATTTTTGATCGAGCCTAAACTTGTCATGGCACATTTCAGGTTTTGGCGGACTGACCGCTTGGTCGGAGGGTGCGGGCGTTTTTCTGGGTGTTTTAGGGTGAGGTTCAAGAGGGAAGTCCGCGTCCGGGTGAAGACCATGGCCGAATAGAAGCTCCTCCTCTTCTTCTAGCAGCACCTCCGGATCGTCGCTGGTAGAGCGTGCAACGAACACACGGAGGTTCTTAGCGTCGAAGAGTTTACGAGGAGACTTGATGCTCTTAGTCTCACGCCGAGAGTTTTTTTCGAGGATAGGATTGGTTTTATGAAAGGATGAGGACGTTCTCAGGCAACCGCCATCTTGGCTGCAGAGTGGCACTTGCTCAGTGGGAGCGAGAGGTCGTGAAAGAGGATCTACCCCAAGACGATGGCAAGTCTCGCGAGATGGACCACAACATTTGTGGCACTGCTCAAGAGACGCGCAAGGCTCGGCCAGCCAACTGTGTGACCCGTTAACAAACTCTCATTAATGCCTTGGAAAGGCGTGATAAGGTTCAACCTGATTTTGATTCATTAATTACGCTTCATCTAACTGCACACGAGTTATTTCAAATACAACATGAAATATTATTGAATATGATCTTGAAATGGCCCCTACTTAGTAGATAAAACAACAAATATTCACCTGATGCTCGCAAGGGCATCGCCATCCAGCGGAGTGGCTAGAGTGGCGGCGGTAGAGCTGGCAGAGGAGTGTTCGGGCTTGACAGCAGCAGTGGTGGCAGGGAGGAGGCAGTAGCAGCAGTAGGGGCAGTAGTGGGGGTGCAGTAGAGAGAGCAGAGTGTGGGCAAAGAGAGGGCCTGGTATAGCTCGCTTCTCCAGCTCACAGTGCAGCCACTGCACCACTGGTACTGGCGGCCACTGACACTCTCGCACCCTCATAACAACGCCTGTAAATGAAACGTAACAACGTCAGAGTCAGCACTAATAAGTAAAACGTTAACAATACACGACCATAGTGATAACAGTGTTAACATTGCTGCAACAGTCGCACTCTAGAAACAGTGTCTGTGGTGTGTGAAGTAGCCACCAGTTATCTTGCCTACATCTTGAGCGACGAGTTTAGTACGTTCGTTTTTAAAGCGAAGACGTAGCAATAGCAAGAATAAGTAGCAATACAAAAACAACGGTATGTCATTGGCAGCAATAATACCAGAGGTGGTAAACTATCTACACCAAAGTCCACCGTCATAAATAATGAACAATGCTGATGATGAAAGTGCTGATAGGTTTATTCCTACTACCTATAGAAGTCAACATTGCATCAATCGCAGCAACAATTGAGACCTGCGGCAATCAATATTCAGTAGTAGCAGTGATGTGACACACTAATAAAACAAGACTTTCGGTAAGCAGCCAACCTGTGATTCCAAATGTGCTACTCGTAAACCTGGCTTAACAGAAGCTAGATAGATCACACTTGTAATAGATCACAACAATTGAAAACACATTAAATTATAATAACACCGTACTAAAAAATTGTAATAAGACATTGAAGAGACAAAGATATGATGAAAATGGTATAATAAAAGAAGCGTGTGCGGTGAATGAGACTGACCTGCCGGAGCAGGAGTAGCAGGGCCGCTACTGCAGGGCAGCGCATGACTGGCGAGGCGACGCACTCAGCAGAGACTCTCCACTACACGACCGCCCCCACAACCAACATGCTAACTAAAACTCTAATGCCTCCTGCACTCCCGTAAAAAAAAGAACCTGCACATGTTAACAACACCTCAAGTTAATCATTGGTTACTAACGACAGTTAGTCGTTACTCGTTAGTCAGCCAATGACGTTAGTCAGTACTTATTATTTAACGGCAGAACAGTATGCTAGAATTGACAATATGCACCTGATACTGGTTGATTGCTAGAGTCATTGATTTCTAGTGGTGGTGCGAAATCACCAGATTCCTGGTTTAGCAGATATTATACGATAAAATATGTGCAGACACATCCGGCATAAAACCTGCACGCATTTAAACATCGCAAATCTTCTGATCCAAAGAACCTTGAATTACTATAAAGAAAACAAACGAAATAAACTCTTTTCTTTATAATTAACAGAAGAACTTCCTCTTACTTCTATGGTGGTAAGAATCGTTTGGGCGTAATCGCTAATATGACAGAAGGATACGTAGCCAAGAGAGTTACGTAACGTTTGGTATTTGCTGTGCATCAAATACTTATTAAACTTGTGACATAAACAAGTCAGAAAATCTACGAACTATTGCATGCTTTCTCAGACAACACCCGGTATAGCACTACCAACAGATCATATATAAGGTACATATTGTCAAAGCATGCCAGATTAAAGAACGGCTATTAAAACTACACAAAATACTTTATTTCTGAGGCGCTGCAGATATTCTCACACCAGACGTCGAAATCACATTCATCATAATGCATAAACCACGATCACAGGAACATTAGTATTCGGATGAAGATAAGGAAACCTCATCACTTATAGTTCAACCGGCCAATAAAATATCGTAGTCCAAAGCACGAACTCGTGAGGCTGCATCCAACCTCGACATTATAGATGAAGTCAAAACCAACATCTATTCTCCAGTCAATCGGAAATACCTAAAATCTCGAACGGCTCCAACGAGGCACTATTAGCGCCCTTTACATTCGAGGCAATATCATCCCTGATTAATCTCATCTAAATACTTCTTATATGATATGCAATCAAAGTACAATCTCGTCAAAACGTTTAGGAGTTAGAATACCTACTAATGTTTTCTAAAAATACATCAGATGAAACGATTCGTCTCATATGCAACAAGTGAAGATACAGAACAAGCTACAGGTACCTGAACTTGAGAGTTACATTCAGCAGCTTTGCTTAGCATATCTTGCACCAGAAACTCGTACTATCAGAAATGGCACTATAAAAAGCTCGGCGCTGGCAGGAGTCAGGGAGGCAAGTGGGACTGTTTTTAAAATAGTATTCTTTCTTTCCAAATAGTCAACATAACTCGAATATTCTTCTCGTTTTACTCAAATCGTTTACGGAATAACCATTATGAAAACAATCCTCAATTATGAACATTGTAACATTGATTCATGCCTGAAACCTACAGCAACCAGTAACTTTGGAGTTTACTCAACAAATAAGATTTGTTTCAAACAGCCTATTAGTGGAGTGAAATTCATACAGACCACATGCCTTTCGTAACAAACGTACGGAGGCCACTCACAAACTGTACAAATAATTTAGAGCTTTTATAGGGTAGGCTGCGTTTACAGACTGGATAACTGTTTACGTTAATATTTTCAAGACAATTCCAGCACCTGGTCACATTGAAAAAATTTAAGGAATGCACCCAAAACACGATAGCATATCGAATAAATAAATCTATATAAGTGAATACATACCGACGGCACTGTATAATACACATATTTAGGAAACTGGCATCTTAGAACACAATGTGACGTCCTTTTCGGAGGGCCGAAAAAGTCTGCGTTTGTCAGGGTGAAATCGACAGCCTAGGAACGGCATAGAGTGAGAGGCCTCACGTACAAGATGCCATCAATGGAAGACTGAGTAAAAAGCCTGCTGTAAGACACACGAGCCTTCGTGCATCACGTAGCTCGAGACGCACATTGAGATGGCACAATAATGTGAGCAGGAAAGCAGCCTCGTATTTAGTTAGCATTACTGCCTGACGGAACCATTGACGTCCGACCACAGGCATCACGCACTCCGCAAGACGGCGGCTATGAAACCACACGAAAAGTCCAGAAAACTTGAAGTGAGAGTGCGACTAGAGTAATTTGAGGTATATTAAAACACCAAGTTCCTGGAATTTCTAACATGACTGTTGTGTGTAGTATATGAGATGAATAGTTAGTTGAGACAAATAAAGCTAAACATCCTATTTAAATGAAGTGACTTCGGGAGTAACTACAATGGAACCCTCGCAAACCTTGCTCCGGGGAGCACATTGAGTGATATGATCTTATCAAGCACAGAAAATCACAGTTCAGCAGCGATAACGTCACAGCGTTGCGTATGTCAACTATTCGGCAGAGTTTATCAATGTCTGAGTTTATAAAGTCTACGATAAGCAGTGAGATAAGGCACACTGGTTGATATGCTTCTAGAAATAGATAGCTGAATGCAGGTACATATATTTATAGTGGGAGCTGGAGTGCGAAATATAGTGATGATCTCACTTATGAAATGCAATGAAAATTCAAACATATGAATGGGTGCCACTTAAGTGACTTAACTGAAGCAATTTTACGAACTAAATTAGAAAATAAGGCCTAAGAACATCAGACGACAAGGGAGAATAATTAAAGCGACTGAAATTAGACGAAAGGTTCATAGTAGAAATATTTGCATGGTGGAATGGAACTTGTACCATTAGTTTGAAATCGCTTGATGACGTCAGCAAGATTAGAAACGCAACATTTAAAAAAATACATGGTAACACAACCACACACGTGACCCATTTCATAAAGACAAATCACCCACAACAAATATACGAAATAGTTATCGAATCGATAAAATTAGATACAACGACTACGAGTAACTCGATATAGGTCGTATTTCGTAGATGCATGGGTGTCGTTTACAGCTCGCTGCGAACTTCGCTGACTGCACAAAATAGACCTAGCCTAATAGTAGGAAGCATATGGCAGAGGTGTTTACACACGGAACTGCCTCCTTGTATTGGGTTAAACAGCAACATCAGCAGATACAGGGGAGGCAGCACGGAAACGCCTCCTATATAGCAGCGTTCACGACGATCTCTTAAGATGGTTAGTTTTTCTGTTGCGTCTTTCATGAGCGAGATAATTGATATTAATGATTCGCGAATAGGCTCCTTACTGCATCGCAGCAATTATCTAGAAACTTACGTTCTATTTAGCCAGAACTTGTCTTCTTTTTATTGTTAGGCAGTTAAATTACGCATGTCCATGCCATGCCCAAATGTATACGAATACGATACATTCGTATCAAAAACATGTTACGTATACGTGCGTACGTGCAATATCGATAGTTATAGCAAATGTAGTGTTTCTTCTAGCAAATTTTTGTGCGATATTCAGCTGCAGAATCAACGGGCAGGGTCAAAATTATCAGTCGAATTTTCCAGGAGTATACACGAACCTTAACCTGGTGAGACCAGCAATCTGTTAACACTAACCAGAAGACCTTATACCTCCCTAAGCCTAATCTGGACATCGTACCACGTACAGCGCGATTGTGGAGAACGAAACCTCAAAAAGCTGTCATGTAAGGTCTAGAATTTAAAAATTTGTCATCAGATATCTATAGGCTTAATGCACATTGTAAACATACGTCCGATTTGTATTCACACAAGATGTACAAGCACTACAGACTAAATATAATGGGTAAGCAAGCTAAATAAAGCGAGTCTAGCCGCCAGGAATACGGGTGTTCGACAGCGAATATGAAAAATCGCGTTTATTTTTTATGCATGAACCTAAAACGAGTGCTACTTTTGACAAATAAATAATTTTAAAGTAATTGAGAAAATTAGGCATTAATTGTTAAGAAAACCAGAAACAGTGAATTTAGCGAAGTAATTCGTCCACCAATCACGTATCGGGTTCAGACGTCAACTGCACTGCCAGTTTCCTTAATAGCACGTAGCAGTCCCAGGCCACGATGGATCGCGTATCCGCCCTCGTTTGGGCCAGCTGATGCACGATGTTGTTGCTTGCTTCTCGCCGCTGGTAGCGTTGTAGGGGAGGTCGATCTGGGATTGTGCCCAGGAACACGTCCAGTCGTCTCTTGATGGTCTCCAGGGTGAACTAACCCTCTATTAGATCCTTTGGTAGGACGTTAACAGCCTCGGCCCTGCCACGGAAAGAGATCCTTCCCGCAGGGATTGAAATCTGACCGCGGATCCGTTTCGTAGTGAGCGAAACCTGCACAGTCTTCCCCTTCTCTCGTAATGTAATGGTATGTTTCAATCCTGAAGGTCTCGCTCTCAAAGTTCTCCCGTCTCCTCTGCAGTGAGTATAGACCCAGGAGCTCTAACCTCCCTCAGTAGTTCAACTCCTCCGTCCCTCTGATCCTGGAAGTGAAGGTTCGCTGAACCCCTTCCACTTGCCGCTCTGCGCCGAGAGTGAACGGGCTCCAGAGCTGGCAGCAGTATTCAAGGAGATGATCACAAGTGTTCTGAAGAGTGTGATCGTCGGGTCCGCTTCCCTTGTTCTGAACGTCCGCCAGATCCACCTCATCTGCCGCCTGTCTCCTGCGGTTATTGCCGCGATGTGATAACCAAACTTGACCTGAGTATTCATCAACACTCCTAGATCGCAAACGAATCGCTTCTCTTCGATTTCCGAGCCAGGTAGCAGTGCTCCATACTAGCTCTTCCGCTACCTCTATTTCTCAGAACCTCAAACTTGGTCCCGTTGAACTGCATGTTGTTTACTTGGGACCAGTCATATATTGCGGAGGTTTTCTTGCAACCTCTCGCAGTCTGTCCTGTCCGTAATATTCATTAGTATCCCGGTGCCGTCCGCGAATGACGATGCAGAGGTTTGGTTCACTGCCGCATTTACGTCGGCAATGTGAATGAGGAAGAGTATAGGGTCGAGGGCCGTTCCATGCGGTACTCCACTCTTCACCCTAGCCTCGCTCGATCTTGAGCCTCCAACAAGGACAGTTTGTAGTCTTTCAGTTAGGAAGCTGTGGATCCACGCCAACAATTCACCTCCGACCCTCAGTAGTCTTAATTTTATGAAGAACACTCCATGGTCAACTTTGTCAAACACTTTCGCGAAGTCTAAATACACCACGTCCACCCAGGCCACCTCCTTCAGCATGTTCAGGATTTGGCGGTGAAGGCGCCTTATTATGTCTGCATGTCCACGGAATGTCTGCAGCGCGTGTCGGATCTGCCTTCTAGAAGACGACTACGTTTGTCATCAACAGAGGACCTCGTCGTTCCATCTACACGTCTAATCTACCAGCGACAGAGCATTTCCGGTCGCCGCCGGCAGAACCTGAAACAGTCTGCCGACTTCCGTAACATCGGATCCTTCGTCGCAGGTGTTTCGTCGAAGCCAGAAGACAAAACTATTTCGTAGAGCCTATGAATTAGGTGCTTGGTCATTTTTATCCGTTCTCGTCCTTTTTCGTGTAAATTTATTTTTCGCTTTCGAATAAACTTGTGTATAACGTCTCCATTAAACTGTACGTACGGGCACTGAACTACACGGAAATGCACTGCTAGTACGGTCACTGAACTAACCGGACGGCCACTGAACGGCGCAAAAATCAGCTGCACTGCCACTACGGCCACTGAACTGTCCGGTGAGCCATTGCACTCTGCTGTGAAGTCGGCGCCCAGGAGCATGAGTCATGCACCACAGCTGTGGCCTAACAAGAAGTCTAGCAAGAGGCGTGAATTCTGGTGTAACACGGGACACTGCTCAGCTGCGACAACTTAACTCCGCCCATCACTGTTGTCAGTGTTGTGATAACACCGCACGGCATGGAAGAGATAACATTTTGCTATATGTTGTTTTCTTGCTATACAGTTTGGGTTTCGCTGTTATAGTTCACAGGAGTGCCCCCGTAGTCACGCTCCACCACATAGTAGCACGACACTAACAATGCCACACTCCACCACAGGGCTGCACGGCACTCACAATGCCACACTCCACCACAGGGCTGCACGGCACTAACAATGCCACACTCCACCACAGGGCTGCACGGCACTCACAATGCCACACTCCACCACAGGGCTGCACGGCACTCACAATGCCACACTCCACCACAGGGCTGCACGGCACTCACAATGCCACACTCCACCACAGGGCTGCACGACACTCACAATGCCACACTCCACCACAGGGCTGCACGACACTCACAATGCCACATATCAGGAGATAGAGCACTTGCCTATCGTGCAGCTTTGATCAGTGACGCGCCAGCACTTTGTATGAGCGGCAAGCTGTATGCAGCCTCGCGCAGCTGTGATAAGATTTTAGATTACGCTTACACAACTTTAAACGCACACAGATTACTCAACAGGTTCTAAATATGCTAGGGTTAAATTTAAGCACGATACAATACCAAAAGTGAAAGTCCATAGCATTTAATAAACAATAGACAAGGAAATTTTTCGGCGTATGGAAACCCTGCATGTAAGAATTACATTACATGAAATGTAAAAAATATATTCTCATGCTAAAACTACACGCTTTAAAATCGTTCAGATGATCGGGATCATGAAAATGGCTCACCTTTATTTTCGCTACTCAATCATAATTCGAACCCTGGATCAAGAAAGAATTCTGTCCTTACAGACGAAGGCATACAAGAGTTCAAAATCTCAGGAATCTCATCGTCAGGACCTTCAATGCACCGACATGAACACGTCTTCAGGGAGAATTCAATACATTTATTATAATTTTTAACACGAGGTATAATCAATAAATTACTGTACGTACACTCCGTGCAGATCATCACGTGCGTTACCACACAAATGGTCAAGAAATAAACGTACATAATAAGGATAGAGCGAGTCAATCCCCCAGTATACACTGAGATATCAGCGGGAATGGAAACGAATCCCTCTTGAAATATATACTAAATAATAAAACGCCGAATTACGCTGACAATAATGAGGTATAGCGTGGAAAGTGCTTCTGTCAAGCGAGACTTTAAAGCAAGACTCGCGTCACATGATGGCACCGCAAATATACCTAGTTAATAATGATATTAAAGATCCCGCATAAATGATAGTAAAGCTCAACCACCCACAATCATATTCGAAAACTGTAGCAAACAAGCCGAAAAATCAAACATAACATGACAGGAACAACCTCAAGAAAGTGTAGTAGTGTACGTCCCATGCAAGTGAAAACTCGACGCCAATCTTGACTCTCATGTCAGTATGTGCGGTCACACAGCGTATGTGACCAGCATCACTTGCAACTCCCGTCGTGCTCGGGTCAACACAAACATCGTTGCAATTTCACTGGTACTGGCATCCACTAGACTGGCCGCCATTACAAAGGCGTACACTAGTACACTACACTAGCGTAAACTGATACAGGCGTCCACTGCACCGGCGTCTATTACAATGGCGGCCACTAGACTGGCGTCCATTACAATGGCGGCCACAGCACTTGCGTCCACAACACTGGCGGCCACAGCACTGACGTCCATTACAATGGCGGCCACAGCACTGACGTCCATTACAATGGCGGCCACAGCACTGGCGTCCATTACAATGGCGGCCACAGCACTGGCGTCTACAAGTGCACGCGCTCAGACGGTCGGCACGAAGCCAACACAGGGACAGCAGCACATGCACCTGCAGCCTCAGCGACGACTGAACACCCCCACCTCCCCCACCCCAGCCAACACCTGTGACTGGTAGCGGTGGGGGGTGGTGATGAGTGTTGGGTGTGGTGGTGATGACGAGTGTTAGGTGTGGTGGTGATGACGAGTGTTGGGTGTGGTGGTGATGACGAGTGTTAGGTGTGGTAGTGATGAGTGTTAGGTGTGGTGGTGATGAAACAACACTCCCACACAGGTGGATGTGTATAACAACACTCCCACACAGGTGGATGTGTATAACAACACTCCCACACAGGTGGATGTGTTATCAAAGGCGATTAATTATCATTGACATCATCATCACTGAAGTCAATTGGAAATATTGGAAGGTCATATAAATTTCGTGGTAAGCCATGAATAAATAAAATATAACAATCATAGTGCAGTGGGTTTCTAACTTCATTTCAAATTTTGAACATAATGGCGAAGTAATTTCATTTTTCCCGACGAGACATATTGACGAGACTCATTCTCAATCAATATCGTTTCAAAAACTATTACAATTACCGTTAAAGTTGCACACGGCCGAAAAAGAAATATTCTGTCAATATATTCTACTGTTTCCGAGAGTATTGCTAATGCTTCACAGTCTGATAATTCCACTCGGCAAAACACAACAGCCTAAGGATGCATTGTTTCGTTTGGTGGTCGCGGGCTGCCTCTAGACCGCTCCACTTCTTAACAATTCAACTGTTGACCGCGTAACAAATGAAGTTATGGGCCCATTTAGCCGGTAGAAAGTGAAGCCTACGAACGCCACCGAACAATTATCCAGGACACGACGTCTAAGTCAGTAACAAAACGCGTATATTACCTAAATTAAAAAGCATGTCCCACTAAAAGCTCGAGTTGTACGTTGCGTAACGCAAGCAACTCTCATCTCACGTGCAGCTGAGGCTGCACGTGAGCAAAGAGCGCGCACCGGCTTCAAAAATACAGCGGTCTGGCAAGGCAAACTTGACCGTGACCACGTTGTTGTTGCGGTACAAACCCTGCACTCTAGCAGCAGCATGTGTTCTGGGTATGACCGTCTTCTGAAAAAGTCATTCCCAGTAAATATATAGTTTAGAATTAGACGTAAACAATTATAATTTAACAAGGAATTTTTACTGTATTGTACGTGACAAAATGTCGATTTTCAAATCTGGCAAGATTTAAAGCTATTTTTCAAGTTTTTATCATTCGCTGCATTAGCAATCGAATGGTCGACACTAGTCACGGAGGAATATAAGTTTATTTAGACGGAGACGGTCTAAATAAAAAAGACGGAGACCGACTAAAAGAAAGACCGCAATCGATAACGTCGCAGTATAAAGTACCAATCAAGGCACAGATCGGTAATTCAAATTAAAGCCAGGGATTAAGTAAATACTTTACTCAAAATCAGTGCATGAATGTCAACGATAATGAAATGAGCTTGATACTACACGATTATACGGGGCTATATATAAAAGTTAAGGAGGAAGATTATGTCGAACATTATATTCAGAGGCGTCACACACGAACTTCCTCTGCAAGTGTTTCGTTGAATTCTAATTTCAGAAGCCATGAGAAAGAAAACAGATGATCTTCAGAAAGCTATAAGCCAGAGTGACGGTTCTGACAGTAAATACCGCACAAGCATCTCGGCACACGCACTAAAAAAAAGTAATGGGTGATAGTGTCCAAAATGTGACACATTCTCACCCACAGCGCTAACAGATAGCGGACGTAGCAAATATACGCATTTTTACCAGGCCAAACTGGGTCAAGATGACCCACACAAGGGCAAGAAGTGCATCACTATTGAGACAAAATCTCGCATATTTCTCTGAGTTCAGGGAGGCCAGACCGGGCATGCACACGGCCTAAGAGGCCCTGCCCCCGACACAGCGGCGGCGTGGCAAGCAGTCCTGACGCAACACAAGCAACTGCGCAGTAATACGCAGAGGAGCACATGTGTGCAGTAGCGTGGCGTGTGCGTAACATGTGCACCTCGTGCGTATTATCGAGGAGCAGCGCGTGCGCCTGATGCGTATTATGGAGGAGCAGCGCGTGCGCCTCATGCGTATTATGGAGGAGCAGCGCGTGCGCCTCATGCGTATTATGGAGGAGCAGCGCGTGCGCCTCATGCGTATTATGGAGGAGCAGCGCGTGCGCCTCATGCGTATTATGGAGGAGCAGCGCGTGCGCCTCATGCGTATTATGGAGGAGCAGCGCGTGCGCCTCATGCGTATTATGGAGGAGCAGCGCGTGCGCCTCATGCGTATTATGGAGGAGCAGCGCGTGCGCCTCATGCGTATTATGGAGGAGCAGCGCGTGCGCCTCATGCGTATTATGGAGGAGCAGCGCGTGCGCCTCATGCGTATTATGGAGGAGCAGCGCGTGCGCCTCATGCGTATTATGGAGGAGCAGCGCGTGCGCCTCATGCGTATTATGGAGGAGCAGCGCGTGCGCCTCATGCGTATTATGGAGGAGCAGCGCGTGCGCCTCATGCGTATTATGGAGGAGCAGCGCGTGCGCCTCATGCGTATTATGGAGGAGCAGCGCGTGCGCCTCATGCGTATTATGGAGGAGCAGCGCGTGCGCCTCATGCGTATTATGGAGGAGCAGCGCGTGCGCCTCATGCGTATTATGGAGGAGCAGCGCGTGCGCCTNGATTTTATTCATTTTTAGTTTAGTCGAACTGATGATGGAGCTGGACTCCGAAACGTTTTCAATATCGATATGGTGAATTTTCTTGGCGTTTTCTTTGCTTTTAAATTCCTTGTGAACTTGCGATATAAGCAGACAAATGATATAAGTACTTAGAAGAAAGTGAGGATACGGGATATTTATGATGTGTAGACTAATATTTTGACGTAAATTGCTCTATTCAAATAATATAACATATATATTAGAGTGGCTCGCAGACCGTACTAAGAAGGTATCCAACTTCACGGTAACCTAGCGTCTCCTAATTTGACCGCGCTCAATAAATCTCGAAATTAAAAATATGTCGATTAGAAAATCCAAAACTCCATAGGAAATCAATTCGTACTAAACAAAATAAAGTCATTTATTAATTAATAATACCAAACGAAAACTACCCATAAACTCGAGCGGTTGACCGAGCAGAATGAAGTAACCGGACAAATATGATTAAATGCCTGCGGTCAAGGCCCCACCTGGCGTCTGACTCAACGACAAAACTTACCCATGGAAAATTACCAGGGATTGACCAGGATCAGGGAAATACCCAAGCACCAGTTGCGTATGAGAAATAGTACATCAACTTCTTACTGCAATACGTCGAGTATTAAATACGTATTAATCGATGCGACAGGTTCGCGACAAGGCTGTTACTGCCGGAATCCCAAATAAGTGAAAGGCTAGTAGATACATCAGCGATCTACCTCTACCTCTACGGAGTTAGCAGCAGAGCCCACGTATCCTTAGTCTAAACAATGCGAGGCATGTGCTCCATACAGCTGGTGGCAGAGACACGTGCTTCATAAAGCTGGTGGCAGAGACACGTGCTCCATACAGCTGGTGGCAGAGACACGTGCTAAGAGACACGTGCTCCATACAGCTGGTGGTAGAGACACGTGCTCCATACAGCTGGTGGCAGAGACACGTGCTCCATACAGCTGGTTGAGCTTTCACTAGGAAGCACAGGCAGGTGGCTGAGCGCTGGCACATATTTACGTTTATTTGGCAGGTCAACAGTCGCAGTCGTACAAGCTAACTGAAGCCCGTGAATGGGAGAGCTTTTTCTTAGATATGCTATGCATATTGCATACTTAATGCATTGACTAATGAAGCATTTATATGTTTATATATGAATGCTTTAATAATATTATTAAATATTTATTTAAATAATAAATAATATATTTAATACATTGACTAATGCAGCAGTTTTATCGCCTAGCACATTACATGCATTGAAATCTTGGAGAAGATCAAACAATACCGGGCAAGAACTCCCGTAAATTTATTCACTTTGCAAACATGTTATTTAATGGTGAAATTTCTGAGCGTTGCAAAGTATGCAATTGTAGATAGTTAATAGCTGTTACTTACACTACTTACACTCTACTTTCGAAGGCCGCACTGTTGATGTCCTGGACAGCGTGCGTAGTAATTGAGGGGATACGTAAATTTCTACCTGAACAACAGCGGGTATTCGGAGACATCTTGTTACTGAACACACGACAGGATCACGAAAATGAAGATGAGCACCAAGATGGCAAAGTGTCCATGACCTTGAGATGATGCAACAAGAACATGCGAGTGATCGAATAAAATCAGAAAACCAGGCATCGCTATGCACGAAACAACAACCAAACCACGTTTGTTTGTTAATTCACACAAGTGAAAACGTGACCAAGTTGACACCACACTAAGAAACCGTAGACTCTAACTTCTCTAAGTCACATTCCCATCACAATTACCTCAACTGTTTCCTTAGAACGCTCAATTGGTCATGAACGAGCACAGAACGACGATAACCACGGGCATTTGAATTCACTCCGCGGGACAAAGTAGGTGCTTACTCGCACGAAGCTAGATCACGACTGACACTCACATGGTCGACACGACCACAGTGCGGGTAGCCCACACGCCACCGTAGTAGGGATACGAACTCGCGCTGCAGCTGGAACGTTGTCATTTCCTCAATATAATACACTACATCAGCTGATGCTCGTATAAGGTAGACATCAATCGCCAAGAAAGGTCTTCCACGAGCGCGGTAATGAAGTATAGTATTCACGCACGCAAATGAACAAATAAATAAGTACTACCGTGTTGGACTGTGAGGTATAGTATTCACGCACACAAATTAGTAAATAAATAAGTACTACCGTGTTGGACTGTGTAATAGCGTTGACTTAGTTGATATAATTAACGATACACGTACTAAAGGAGTTAAGCTCAATGGACGACTTTTGATGATGCTATAGGCGAGATAAGCCCTGATCCAGATAACAGGATGTGCGGAAATCGTTAAACTGCTTTGATAAGCTGTCATTAGGTGTAACGCAATGACTGGCTTACATTAATGATGAAAATTTAAAATTTAGACCAAAGCGAGATAAGGTCCTTTGAATTTAAGGTGGTCCAAAAATGGAAAAAATGTTGTTTGTGGGAGCAAGCAAATCAGATTTTGATGCAATACTTGTCTACTGGGTGTTCCCCACACGAAACAAAAATATTATGAGTCACTTACAACACCTCTGTGACTTTTTTTGGCCCTCACATCAACAACATAGTGAACAACGCAAACATCAGACTCAACTCACTACGGTCCCTAGGCGGTACCAAATTTGGCAAAGACAAATAAACACTAGCACCAACATACAAACAGTTCATCAGAACAGTGCTGGCATATGCCAGCCTCGCCTGGGTGCCTGCACTATCCAACACCAACATACAGAAATTCCAAACACTACAAAACAAAGCACTCAGGATAGTCACAGGCTGCACACAAAGTACCCCCATCGAACACCTTCATGCCAAAACAAAAACACTTCCCATAGAAGCACACCTTGACATGAGAGGAACACAGTTCATAGCCGCAGCCATAAACAACACAGAACACCCATGCCACTACCTGCGAGACCACCCACCTACACACAGATAAATAATGCAAACCCCACACAGATACTACACCAACATACTAAATAAACACAGTATCCCCACCCCAAGGCAACAACAGCATAAAAAAACACTTGCACACAATTATGCCACAGAGAACGCTGGAGCTGGCCAGCAACAACAAAGTCCTTGGACACCCACCACCTGACATAAGCAGCACCCGCAAAGTGGGATTATATAGCTCTCAAGACTGGAGAGAGTTACCCCTAGCCAGGCTGCGCTGCGGCCACCACCCCTCACTACAAACATATGCAAACAGAATAGGCCAAGCAGACACAGACACCTGTCCATCCTGCCAGAGAGCTCCCCACACAATCACTCACATTCTCCTGGAATGTTCGCTCTGGCAGGACCTCAGACAATACCACCACATAACCTCAGTCCTACAGCTCTGGAGCGACCCCCTGTCGGTGGTGTCGTACTTGCGCAAGGGGGGTGACTTGTAAAAGTGAGACCGTGGAACAGCAACAACAACAACAACAACTGGCTTGTTCCTAGCAGGAAAGTGCCAATGCTAGAAACTACACAAAGATTGATCATTCTTAGCTATCCAAATAACAGCACCCGCAATTTATATAAATATCCTAACAATGGGAATCATAGAGTTTTAACCATTTTTTTCTTTTGCTCAAACAAAAGCATACATTTTTCAAGTTTGATACATGATAAATACAAGCTATAAAAAAATTAATCAACCAATTAGCATCTTTACCAATTCACAAATAATGAACAGGATGAGTCCTGAATGCATATAATTTAGAAAAAAGTTGGTTCACTTAAACCAAAGACAAAAGCATCTATGATGAGCAACACTGTGCTTGTAATAGCTTATGGCTTGCCAGGGGACAAGAGTGGAATATGAAAGCTTAGATCAGCAGAAGTTAGATAATACACAAGTATTTATGAGCCTCAATGTGATGTTGGTAAGGAAAGCATAGCCAAGGAAGCAGTACCTCACAACTGCTGCTCACAGAATAGGCTGCTATTACTCCACATAGGGATGGCATAGCAATGAACTGCAACATCTGACTATTCCCACATATTTTATCTTTAGAGACCACAAATTAAGTGATTTTGGCTTCAATCATGAATTTTCAGGCCAATGCAAAATATGAAAAAATGAATTTAAAAATTATTTTAATATTATATTATATATATATTATATCTAACATGTGATTTTCAAATTTATTTGCAACTTTCAACGATGGCTGTTTCTTAGAACCTTTTCATTCTCTACCATCAATGACACAAGAGTCGCCATTACAAAATAATTCATTCGAATCTCCGGTCGTCACTAAAAAAACGTATAATATTGGCCAGAACTATGATTTATTGAGTTCTATTACCACGTAATAACTAAAAAATTATATTTTTTATATTTATTAAGTTCTGTGACACAACACATAAAAATTTATTCTTACCATATTTTTAAATGAAAATACTTTAAATGCATAAAAAATTGCATGAATTGATGCATCCCAAATATTGTGATGAGGGCAGGCTATTCTGGCAAAAAGAGTAGCAAGAGCACGAGCTTCATAGATTGCCTCACATCCAACACAAGTAATATGTATGATCTACCAAATATGTGGGATTAAGTGAACCAATGGATAAAATTGTGTGCCCAAGAAAATAACAAGATTGATTTGTAAGAAATAAAAACTATTGGCATGGCATTCCAAAAAACAACATCCCACAAAGCCACTGTGAGCCTATGCATCTCTGGAAAATCAGGAGGAGTGACCTAAGAATGAGATGATAATACCCATGCTTGCAATCAATTTCACCCATTTTTATAGCCCTTGCCTAATTTCCTCCATGAAAAATGAGAAAAACTTCACAGTTTTGGTGATTGCCCATTAAACAATAGTTTTAAACTTCTTTTTGGGAAACTTTGGAAAATTCTAGCCAATATTATAGATTAGAGCCTCCATACCAACTACTGAGCAAATTACCATGGGTGGAGTACATGGGATTACGAAAGACAGAAGAACCTCCTTATCTAAAATTTTACAATATTATATTGTTCAACTACGGTACCACATGACCAATCTGAAAGATAGGGCAGAAATTTCTGAACGCTAAAGTTTTTTTTCATGCAATTTCTAGGTAAAAAGATTCTGCTCTCTTAGCATAAAAAAATCTATTTTCGGCTGAAAGACTGAATTTTTGGAGCCGTGAAGTAGTGAATTCTTGAATACTAGAGCCATTCCCATTTTTTAAAGCCATGAATTCAGTTTCCAGGCTTCTGGAAGCTACTTTTAAGCCACAAACTAATTTGCCAAACTGTAAGTTCATTTTCCAAGCCATGAACATGTTCTATGATCTACGTCATCTCTAACATTATCCTGGAAATCGCACAACCTTTTTTGCCACGTAATATGCTTTGAACTTTATGCAATAATGCATTTCTCACAAATTTTTCAAAGAAACAATACAGTTATATTGCAGTCTGACTGTCTGACATTACTGCACAGTGCACTTCTGCAGCTGTGTGTGTGATCAGAAGCAAAAAATTTGGGTGCATATAATGTAGGTACACTGGTACAGGACATTTTTGAAAGAGCATAAGTAGTACTCACTATGAGTCTCTAAGTATGTTAGTACTGAACAAATAAAGTTAAAAACTTAGTGAAATGAAACATTTGCAGACCACTATCTTTTTGCTCAAAACACAATACCTACATGATTTTGAAGGTTTCATGGAACATGGACATTTTCTGAAAATTGTTGGTCAAAATATGTATACCAGTTTCACTTATTATTTTAGAAATAAATTAGGCATGCATAAAAAATTAGTGGAATTGAATGGCTACAACTACAAGCATGGACATTTTTTTCCCCCCATCGCAGGTAGCTTCTACCCAATTTTCCATAATTATACCTAATGATTATTTATGGGAATTATGGGCTGGCAGATGGCCCCATAATAATTAATAACTTGATAGGCAAACCAAGCTCTTTTGATCCTGCAGTCCTGCTTATTGCTTAACACATACCTAGTAGGCTAGTTGTGGCTTCACTGGCTTGTGCCTTGTGGTTCAGTTCTTTTTATAACATTAATTCTTTATGTTGAACTTGAAGGCTAGTGATATAATTGCTTTGGCAACTTGAACAACAATTGAATTACAACTTATGAGTAAATAAGTTTAAATTAAGTTTGAACAGTTTTTTCATGGCCAAGCTAGTAAATTTACAGCTAAAAACACGCAGTGGCAAGTATAAACTTAGGACAAACCTGAATTGTAGCCTTTCAAACACGAAAAAAATTAAATGAACAATAGGATATTTCGACTTCACCCATAATTTGTGCGCCTTGTTTCATCTGACTGATACAGGGATATCTATCACCAGTACAAAATCAATAGGCCTACACTCGTCAAATCATCATGGTCTCATGCTCCAAAAATAGTGGCATCGTTTGAAGAGTGATTGTTTCCTTATTCTTTTCGGGTTTGCATGAAACGCCACGTCAGTGTTAGATTACATCAGCCAACAAAATTGGTCGAGTGATGCAATTGTAATTTTTGAACAAATATTCAGGTAACAGTGCAGACACTCTACTGTAATTAATTGGAAAAGTCATTTTATAAACGACTATGGTCTATGGATTTATTAACCAGGTACCCGTATACGGACAAACTCACAACTTCTGTCATAAGTCACACATAACTTATAAATTGAGTAGCTAAGTTTTATTGTAGAAGTAGAGGTAGCCTTGTAGAGCTAGTCATTTGTACACGGTTTCGAATGATGTAAAAAGTTATGAATATCATACGTCCGCATATTACTAATGTCAAAGCTGGAATGAGTAATATTTAATACGAGTATCGAGGTAGTGCGTACACTGCAAAAGGCAAATATCAGAACACGTATCACTCAACAAACGTTCAACAGCCTAACAACAACAAAAACAAGAAACAACCACCTCCGACCCGCGGGAATCATCGCAAGGCGTCATCCACTTGAGGCAAATTCATTTCAGAATGAAATCTGTGATGTAAACTTACATGCATTAATATGGCTAACATCTGTTTAATCGTGCTAAATATTCATTTTACTAACTTTAATTGTTTTATTGTTAAAGCAGTTATTTTATCCTGTGAACGAACAATTATTCTTGGCATAGTATTATGACTCTCGGGGAGAATTGAAAATCATCCGACGCGCAAAGTAGGTCGCAAATTGGGGGACAAAAATTGTACAAACAAAACTTTCAATCCAATTTAATGATAGTTTTCAAGTGAAATTGAATATTTTTTAAAGTTTTGTGAGATTTGGATTAGCCTCAGCTGTCTCATTAAGTAACTCCTAATCATCCAAGGACAGATCGGAAATGTCATTGCTTTAGCCAATGGAAATACTACCGTGCTTGTTTGCTGTGTGAATAACTATCCATGAACAATCGAACACTATAAGTTACCCATAACACTCTCGTGAAACGCTTCATAGAAGATTTTCGTAGATAAAGTTATCATCTGGCAGATGTAAAAAATTGTTCTAAAATTACTTATATGGGAACCATCACAATATTATCCAATAAATTTGATTGGATTCTCGAATAAATTAATCTGCATTCCAAGTTTAAACACAGTCACAATTACCTCACAAATGTCATTTGTGCGGCCAAGTAATTTAAAATTTTATTCATAGAAGTCATTTTTTTGGTCAGAACTAAATTGCAGCAGCTAATACTAACCTTATTTTAATAACATTTGAGTTACATCAGTTACGATCGAAGTGGCAGTTTCCATTTTATGCCGCCACTCTAATAGGACGTGAGCACATATAATACTTACGTTCTTATTTTTTTTAATCTGTAATCTGTCTTCTGACTGAACATTTCTTAGTAAAACTTTAATTGGAGCAAAAATCTACAGTTGCCCTAAAAATTCGGGCCGGTGCAAACGTATGCAAGCATTAAAAACGAATTTTTTGGAAGAGCTGCCGCTTAAATACAAGCTTTTATCCACGATTCGAGGTAGCGCATGATGGCCATCGAGCGAGGTACAGCAGCATGGCATGTGCGAGCCCAAAATAACTCGTACGTTTTTCCAGAGACGAAGGGAGATTATGAGCATCAGATTAAACCAAAAATTTTAGGTGTACGGATTATGCATATCTCCACAAAAAGTTACACTTATAAAAACTGGTCAAAATAGCTAAGCTATATCTCCAGCCCCACCAAAAGTTGTACTAGCGGAGACAAGCGTCATAACAATTTAGAAATTGCTTCATTTTTATAATTCATCTAGATTCTAGAACAACTCCTCAGATCACAAAGTGGATTGTAGCAAATAGAATTCAGCAACGATTATTTTTGTGCGCAGTAATCAACCAAAAATTTCGTAGGAATTTTACCGTGGCAATTATGTCAGGACAATAAAACCAGCATTCGTTAATCGCACTTCTTTTGTCTGAGATATTAGTGTACAGTTAGTTCATCGCTTGAATTTGTTCTGGAACAACATGGTAGAAAATAGCGTTAAATTAATCACAAGAAAGGCGTGAGTAGCAGACGTTAGGTGTAGCGTAGGACAAAGAAGGTAGCTCTTCACGCCTCAGCAGTGACTGCGGTCAGTGGTTCGCTTACGTGGCGCAGATTTGAGAATGTTGTCAACACGAATGATCATCTCAGCCGCCTCGGAGGCAGTAATTAGAACCTGCCGTTTAACCTGCAAGAAAACACATCTTAAATGAAGATTTGCACGTTTGTATTATTTTATACGTAGCATTAGCGGTATTGCACATGGGTGACCGTTCTAACCATTAACTAAACAGCTCGATAATGAAAATGAAAGTAGATGCTCAGATTCTATTGAGCAGTCAAGACTCGTTACTCATAATTTCTGGCAATTCTGTTGACAAATTCACATAGAGGACAAGTGATGGCTGGATGACGAAGAGTTTGCAAGCCCATCATACGGCGAGTCTAAGCTGAGGCACCAGAGAGTTCTAAGTAAGAGACCACAGATGTTGACCCCTCAAAATTTGTTGCATGACTCACCAAGTAGCTTTCGGTGATACCGAGGTCTTCCATGCAGCCCACAGCGCCCGTATCCATGTTGAGGCCGTAAGAAGCTCCACCTTCCTTGGCATGAGCAGCTTTAAGAGATGCCAGCAGGAAGGCAGAGTCGTAGCCGGCGTTGTCGGCTATGATGGTGGGGATCATGTCGAGCGCGTGACAGAAGCTCTCCATGGCCAACACTTCCTTCCCAGCGACATGTGTGGCCGCCTCACGAATGGCACGGCTCATGATCACCTCGCAGCAACCTGTGAGGTAAAATATTCTCTGAATTAACGACATGAGGTGACAGCAATGATGCCACCTTTCTACTCCGTTAATTTATCATTGAATGTTCCAATTTCTAGACGCATGTAATGCTTACTCATTTCTCATCAGAGGGAACTTTTAAAGTGAGTAGTTTACGCTAACCGAAGTGAAGGGAGTAGATCTGCCTGAAGAGCACTCACCTCCACCATAAACGACCCTCGGATCTTTGACAGTCTGCGTGAGCACACACAGCGCGTCATGAAGGGAACGTTCGGCCTCGTCTAGGATCTGCTGAGTAGCTCCACGCAGGATGATTGTGCAGGCTTGGCCCATGGCAACTCCGCTGAACCGGATCATGCGCTTCTCACCAATCATTACCTGATAACAACCATCATTATCGTTTCTATGGTACTTTGCATAATACCGTTAATACGGAATATAATAGATTACCATCGACTTGAAATTCTTCATATGAAATATTCATCGTGCCAAGGTGTAAGCTTGCTGCAATACTAAATAAAAGTAAGGACACAAAAAGATGCCAATACTAATGTAAGTCATGTGCTCTGTAACAAAAGATTTCTGACCAATATTATCTTGCGTTTTGCCTTCACAATACAGACCAAAAAAAGCAAAACGTTATATCATGAAAGATCTGGTAGTCATTATTATAGGCAGTGCAGAACTGATATCATGCCAGGTTATATTAGTAAATATTAGAAGAGAATAAAATTTAAATGATAAGAAAGTTTTTAAGTAAGAAAATTTAAATGATAGGAAGTCATTTCAACTGTACATATGATCGGCAACTTGTAGAATCTACCTCTTCAATGAGATCGCATTTGCCAAGCTTGACTAGCTCAGGGTGGTCGAAAGTGGAGACAATCTCGCCACCAGTGACCAGAGCAAGACGCTCCATGCCATCGAAGTCACTGTGTTCGATGGCCATGACGCCGGCGTCGGCGAACAGTTGCTCGGGGTAGTTGTAGATCAGTTGCCTGCACATCACCCAACGCATGAGCGTCCATACCTCTCATCTCCAGGAAAAAGTTTCCACAAACTAGTGTGTCAAATTGGGCCTACCCAAGCCACGTGACATTTATACAAACAAACGTGTAATAAGTGCGTGAAACCAACAGGTAAATGTAAATTCATGTCAAGCATTGTATTTTTCAAGAGCATACATGCAAATAAAGTTTTAAAAAAGTAAAGAACTATATCATAGATATAGATTAAGTTGGACTAATTTGCCGAAGAGTTATGTTACTACATATTAATATAAAATAATAACAAAACCAGATACTGAACACATTTTAAGAGGTTGTATAGTATTTTTAGCACTTTAGCATCAAATGAACAAAACTTTAAAAATTAAATGCTGTAACTATGAGAAATTTTAGAACATTCAACAGATTCCCACAAAGCGGGAACCATGGTCACAAATTTTAGAACTATGCAAATTTTGCAGAATATTAATTCACAACCAACGCATGCATAAAATATATATATATATATAATGCGTCTTAATAGGGCCACAATAGGCAGTTCTGAATGGCACCTGTTGATGAAGACGTTAATGTTGTGGCTGAGAATTTTATCAACCTTGTTCTTCATTTTCTCCTTCTCGGCAAGTTCAATTTCAGCAATTTGAGCAGTGGACTCCACGGAAATTTTAGACCCAAATATTTTGACTTTGTCAGTGTCCATGGGAGTGTTTGCGATAAGGATCTTGGCATTCTCGATGCGCTTCGGCTGATGGACGCCGATGGTTTTCTCTAGAATGAAACCTGAAAAAAATCCAGGCCTCAGAAATCGATTTGACTGAAACCTAAAAAAACAGTCCAGATGTAAAAAAATAACTACTAAAGTATGATATCTGTTAAAGAATTTGAACACAATTTTGTACAAATATTTAGCTCATTGCACCTTAATAAGCTTTAATGAACACAGTTGTTAATTGTGCATCATTGCAATGAATCGCTTATTATGCATCAATCAACAAAAAGTATGATGAGACCTGAATTAATTCCAAATAAATTACACACAAATAAAATGAATCACGAATCCTTTATTCAAATCAAAGTATAAGGAGCTCATCATAAAATGAAACAAATTTAAGAAAAAAACTCATTTCAATAACATAATTTGTTCTTGATCAAAAGGACAAAAAAAAAAAATATGGACCCACCTTGATCCAAGAATGAGTCTGATAAAGTTCCCCCTTGCATTTTGATGATCTTGATGGCATCCAGGTTCCCAGAGCCTTTAAGTCTGAGCACGGCATCAACGCACATCTCAGCAAAGAAGTCCTTTTGTTGCGACAAGATTTTGCTGCTGAGTGTTGTCTTGGCTATCTTAATGAGATCAGATCTGAAGCGCTCCTCGTCGCTGGAATGGTCAACAGCTGCATCGTCCAGGGCTTTCCTGGCGACGTCTGTGGCCTTGCGGTAGCCAGCAATGATAGTTTGTGGGTGGAGCTTTGCAGCCACCAACTTTTCGGCCTCACGCAGCAATTCACTGGCCAGTACAACAACTGAGGTTGTGCCATCACCAACCTGCAAAAAAAATAGGATAGTAATTAGGATAGCATTTTGGATCTCCAAACTTTTTACATTACATGAAATATGCACACGGTATACTTTCTTTCAGTATTGGTTTGAACTACGTATTTTGCAGTCTGATGGTTAGTTAATGGTTAGTTTATTGTTATATGGATACTAGCGTTTCTGTGTTGCATTTGTGTCTTGCACTTGTGTGTTGTTCATTATTGTCCCTCGCATCAGTTAATCAGTACAATAAGTTGGTAGCTCGGGCGATTTTCTAAGCTTACATAAAGGGTGATTTGCTTAGCTTACGGACCACAAGAGCGACTGTTCACTATTGTGTTAGCATGGAGTCAAAAGTCCACACATATGGCAATTATGGCAGTGAGTGGAAGGCTTCTTTTTAGCACATTTTCTTATTTATGGAAAAAACGCACTATTGTGCTCGCCATGTCCGTCAGTCTGTCTGTCCATCTGTCCGTGACCTCAAGTTTTCGTTGACGAGAAAATGCGCTCTCTGTCACTCACTGCAGTGAGTACTGAGTTAAATTTTTTAGCACTCTGCAGTGTATGTCTTCTGGTCCTCAGCTGGTGTTCTTATATTGAAGTCAATTTAAATAACGAATTTTTGTTGTTTTTCTGTTAATGGGAAAGGAATGCAGAAGCAGCATTTTCCCCTGCTTAAGCCTGTATATGAGGGTAGGTAGTTTCAATTTAGTTCCGAAGGCATAATTTGAAATTTTTTGATAGTTCTTGCAGATAGATTAATTATATTGTTGCGTTTGAGGTTCCTAGTGCAGGTCCTGTATCACTCCCAGTGTCAGCTGATATGCCCCTCCGGGTTCGGTGAGGTATCTTAACTCCACAAACCCAGTTTGCTTGCCCCTGGGAGCTGATTCATGTCTTCAGGCGAGTCATCCTGTATCTTAAGGAGAAGCTAACGCCTAGGGTTTTTAGAAATCTTTGCCAAATGGTGAATTAGCAAGAGCTGTGCTTAGGGTAATTATTAGCATAGTATATAAACCATGAACATGCATTAGGTAGATCAAGATCTGCAATGGGTTCTATTCTGACGAATTCAGCATTAGGAGGCACATTGAAATTGAGATTTTCGAAAATACATAGGGATATTAGTAGAATTGGTTATTAGGAACATTAGTTGAATTGGTATTATTGCTTTCCAGATTTATGTTCCGGTATACAACAGATGGAAGTGGTCTGTAAGAGACTGTAGGCGCAGCAACAGGCATGATGCTCTCGTTCATTGAGTTTGGAACATCAAATCTATTCACGTCAGGGCCATCACCAACAACCATAGCTCCTGCTTTATCACTTGCATCACTAGGAACAATATCGTCTGGGCTGAGAGGCGGCATCTGCGACTAGGTCAGAATAGCACTAGACTAGAATGATTGGGTGTTGAGTAGAGCTCGGAGCAGTCAGATGGTTCTTATATCTGGACTCTTGATACTTTTCTATGGTTTGGCCGCGTCATTACGTCGGATAATGGCATACAAATTTCACAGTACACAGATTACACAAATTTGATACTAGAAAATGAGAGATATTTAATCTGATTATATAATTAAACAGTTTAATACTTCCCTTAAGTATGCAAAAATCAATCACTAGCTTTATAGAGAACTTGGTGGGGCACTCCTTACAACTTGTCAGAGAAGAGGACACCACACAGCCGCAGCTAGCATAAGGCGCGATGTGTGGGTTTTACTATTCTTCATTGAATTGTCTACCATGCATTTCTCAGTCACAATTCTAATTGCGACCATGAATAAACCTAAAGCATCATATTGTGGCAATGGGCCTTAACAACTTTACTGCACAAGCATTGCTGGTGTTGCCGCAACCTGTGTCAACCAATACTCTTATTTATTGGCCTAGCATTATCATAGTTATTTGAAAATCCACACGTTTCTGATTAATTTAAAACTGCAGGTAGTGAAATAACAGCACATGTGGACACTAGTTGCAACCACTTCAGCGTGTATTTGGCAATAGTTAGGAAATGGCCGTTGGAAAAGGTCTTGGACTCCTCAGAGGCGATGGCTAGCTGTGCAAGAAGATCACGCTGATGATGGTAAGAGCTACCTATTGATACAAAACCCTTGTGTTTCAAATTTTGGGGATTCAGGGTAAATTTCCAGAAAGCTTCCATTACTGCATTAATATCTAATAATCTATACAAGAGATATCATGTGATGACAAGCCTTATCAACAAACTAAAGCAAAAGGAGTTTATAATGAGCTTCAAACACATACCTAACTCCACGAAATTGTAACAGAATGTCTGGTTAGATGATCAATCAGGTTTTTATCCAATAAACTGGGTCTACAGAAAAGGAACGATTGTTCCCTCATCTGGGTCCCGTGGCATGTTTCCGCCGTTTTCTCAGTTATAGTTGTCTGAATAAACTGAGTTTCATTCCCAGAACACAATATAGGACAGTCTGCTCATTCCTCTAGCTTATGAAGGTCGAGGGTTGAGGCTTAGTTGTTTCAGGGGTGGAAGAGGTCGTGGTTAGTTTCATGGAGGCATCCTGGGTCGTTTTATGAAGTGTCAGGTACATGAAGTGTTTTTTTGGGAGTATTAATTTGGTTTCTTTGTTTCTTAAAAGGGTTAATTCAGAGCAGACAAACACAACAATACAAACAACAAGGATATTCCTAATGTTAGACACACGCACTCTACACAGTATCATTTATATGCTCAGAGTCAGAGGTGCCTACTGATGTCTTGGACCCAGGACATTGTGCATTTGAACAGCTTAGCAAGACGGGCGCCACTTGTTTTTTGCAACATCTAAACTGAACACCACCAACCCAGGAGTCTCTTAGCTGCTTGATTAACAATGGTAATCAACTCAGGTTACACTAGTTGGTGGGTTATCAGTACTAACTACTAGTATCACTCAATACATAAATATTTAATGAGCAGGACATGGACACAAATACTACCTCGTCGTCTTGAGTTTTGCTGATGTTGACAAGCACTTTAGCAGCAGGGTTGTCAACACCAATATTTCGCAGGATGGTGGCACCATCATTTGTGACTTCAATTTCACCTGAAAAAATATTTCAGATTAATATACTAGCATGACAACTGCGATCTTAGTAAAATATCACAACACACACTATATCATTCTAGTTGAAAAACAATGCATAAAATTAATCCTGCTAATCATTGCCTGGGGTTGTAAATAATTGTAATAGAATAACATCAGATATATGTTTAAAGGATAAAGAATAATAAAGTGGATCAGTTGTCAATATAAGAGACAAGGTAGGAGTTAAATACCGTAAAATGGGGTAACTTAGACCGGCGGGGTAACTTAGACCACTTTTTGTTTTTTTAACAAAAACCCCCACAACTCAAAAATTATTTGACATAGAAAAATTTTGTCAATGGGCATTAAAGGCCTAATACTGAGGCTACATAACACAATAGAAAAATTTGAAAAGTTTGCATATCTAATAGGTTAAAAAATTAAAAATGTGACCCACGAAAAAAAAGCTATTATTTAAAGCCTGTCAAGCTGGGGTAACAAAGACCATCACATTTTTTGAAATTACATAAAGACTATGAGAGGCAGGAGCCAGCAATTTATGGTGAGTGAAGCTAGAGTATAGAATTGTATTTTGCATGTTTCAATTCAAGTTTAATTTAGCTAGTAAAAAAATGGCATCATTTATAAAAAAAAGTGGTCTAAGTTACCCCATTTTACGGTACATCACTAATAAAACCTATCTAATCATTTTTATAGAAGCAAAGAAAAATAAACTAGATTTATACAAAAGTACTACTAAATTCTATAGAAAATTTTAATATCATCAAAATGATTTGCCTCAGATAATGATCATGTATATAGATTTTGGAGAATTAGGAAAGATGGAACATCAGGAAATGTTACTGACAGCTTTATGTGATGAAGTTAAAATTTTAAAATTAGTAGAATTTGTGAATTATCAACTCTAATATATGGTAATTATTTTGAATGGAAATTTTGGGCATTCAATTTTTTGACTAAATTCCTCATTTCAGAAATACCACTTTCACCTTGACATTGGCATTGGACTGGAGAACACATTGTGAAGACAAAGACATCATTCAATATTACTGGAAGAAATCAGAAATATAAGCTTCTCTGTTTGTAAGAAATAACACAGATGCACAGACCTTATCATTAGCACTTGAAGACAGGATGCTTTGAGATGATTGAAGCAGATTATTTATATTAAAGTAGTCATGTCAAAACTCCACTAAAGGCTAACTACTTCACAAATTTAGTTTGCATCATATTGCAATTGCATAATCTTAAAATTTTTAAAGAAACAGATCATCAACATCAAAAATTATGTTGCCTTTCAGAAAAACTCAATATAAAAATAAAAAATTTCTTCCATGAATGGGCAAATGGATACTTAATTTAAAAAAAATTTCTAACACACCTTCACTGCGTCCTACTGAATATAGAATTTTGTCCATTCCACGAGGACCAAGAGTGGAGCGCACCAGCTCTCCAATTGCGATGGCTCCAACAAATGAAGATAATCGAGCAGTTTCTGATCGCTCCTCCTCCGCCTGGTCTTTCATAATCTGAACAGGGTTGAGTGACACTGCCTGCAAAATAAAATTAAATATTAATATAGCCATCATCTTACATCTGAACAATGACTTAACAAATTGTGAATGTTAAATTATTGGCATAAGAAGCTATTTAAAAAATCACAAGCAAAATATCTAATAGTTATAAAATAAATTAGGCATAGGAATAGGTACAATTTCCAACAATCACAGGCACTTCTTTGTCTCGTTAATGGGTGGCTTATGCCTGATTTTGTAGTTTCATAAATATTTTCTAGGAATTTTCAATCAAACCATTCAAAATTGAACATTCATTAATAATTTGATAGGAGATATATATAATTCAAGTAGCAGGAATCTCAGCTCTATATAAAATACATAAAAATAACTTTTTTAAAAAACTACGTTTTTTTCTTGTGGACTAGAAAGTAGAATATAAATTATGGCCCGCCCCAAAAAACGTGTGTCGGGCAGATTTATGATTGAAACGAAAAGCACACAACACACGAATTTTGGAAATTTGATGGTGAACGTACAGCCCGACACACGTTTTTTGGGGCGGGCCATAATTTATATTCTACTTTCTAGTCCACAAGAAAAAAACGTAGTTTTTTAAAAAAAGTTATTTTTATGTATTTTATTTTCTACTTTTTAGTCCGTTGTTACACATGAAAAACGTTGTTGCGAGCCAATTTACTTAACTTGACGTACGTATCGATGATACGCAACGTCAGCGACTGCTCGTCTATAACGTGAGCGGCCGCACGTCTTACTATATATAAACTATATATAGTATATACGCCTGGAATTGTGCAACAAATTATTGATAACTGTATTGTTATCGGGAGCTGAGCTTCCCTAAAAGTTTCAAAACGCTAGCTAGTGGGAAAGTTGGTGAAATATCGATTGCAAGATTTGATCATCACAGACAGACAGACACGAAAGCGAGCTAAGAAAAACGTAGTAATAAAATAAAGGGAAAGCTCTAGATTCAACTTGAAACTAGGAAAGTATATATATTCTGCACCTGTTGCCAATGATTGCCAAGCACAGATATTTTTCTAAATTGGAAAATTGCTCAGAAGCAATCAGTGAATGAGACATAGCCTAAATGCCAATGATAGCAGATAACTTCACCCATTCCTACAAATGCTACAGCACTTATCCAAATCATTACAATAATAAAGAAAAATCTATTTTCTGATTGCAATTTTTAAATATTATAGATGTAGCATTTTTTGCTTCAATTTTTAGAAAAATTATTCTCATTATCCCTGAATGAGTGTGGATGGATCCATTGCCATGTAATGATGTAACCATAATACAACTCTGGTCCACCATAATACAACAACACTCAGTCATACCAGCATTATTATTTAATCGTAATGGTTATTGAATAAAATTTAAAAGGAGGTAGCTACATCAGAAAATTAAAAATGAACCAGTTTCTAGAAATCACTCAAATGACTCAATAATCACTTGAAATTTGTCACTGACACTCTACACTATACAAGTAATGTTGCCAGTCTGCAACATGATAATTAAGCAATTTAATTGAATTTCACCTTTCATGAAAAATCTCAAGTTTTTTGGTGGCTCAGGCGCCACCCATTTATTTTTCAGGGTGGCCCAGTGGTTAAAGTTCAGAGTACCAAGATTGACGCACTAGAGAGGCGCGGGTTCAATCCCGGCTCTGTGCGCCAGTTTCTGGTCAGAAACTCAGAATCGGCAAGGAGGCCGGGCGGTTAAGCAAAGCAGAATCGTAGCAGTGACCAGTGAGTTGCAAGTTCGAGACCTCAGACCTCAAAATGCTGTGAATGTTCTGAGATGTTAAGAATCAACGACAGGCCTACGGCCTACTAAACGCTGAAACCGCTATTATTATTATTATTAAAGGGAAAAATGCCTGGAAAATACTACATGATGATGATTGATGATAGATAGGCCTATACTGTATTTATACTGAGCTAATATCAATTGATACAATAAAAAGCAAGAAACATCAATGTCAACAACCTTTTAAATATATCAAGTAACTAGGCTACATAGGCCTAGTGTAAAATTCAAGTACTTTTTTACTGGGCAGTTGAGTATTTTTAGCAGAAAAACAAATCATTATTCATTATGGAAAAACGCCAATACAAAAACTATGATAGAATATGCACCTGAAATAGTTTAATAATATAACATTAATATTTACCATTTTGTTTTGCTGTGTGGTAAATTATTTTATTCGCAATAAGATCAATTTTTTTGAGAATTGAAAATTTTGACACAGCAGGGACATGCACAGACTCGTGGATCCGGTAGAATCTAAAGAGAAACATTGATGGGGCATGACTCAAGCATCCTTACCCCAAAATACCAATATTGCCCTAAATTTGTAGATTGCAACCTTGTTCCTCAATAGGACTGAAACTGACTTGAATACGGAACTGAGAAATTGCAAAAGATTCTTAGTCAATAAGGAGATCATAGAGATGATCCTCTGTCCTAACACTGTGGCGGCTTTGAAAATTTGATATTGGCAGTATTTTCAGACAAATCTTATAATATATTTAGAATAATTTTGTGTTAGAACCGTTAAATAGTCATTTTCGAATAACATGTTCATTCCTAAGGCACCACGAAATTTCAATTACTTTCTAGCACATTCAGGTTCGTTCGAATAACTAAAGCATTGAAATGATCTAAAATTCTTAAAAGATTCAAAAAGAACTAAGTTTGGTCACCCACTGCGACGCCAAGCACAGCGGCTCGTCCTGGGTGCAGTCATACGTACATCTGCGTAGTGAGGCACCGAACACAGTCGCCCACCCTAGTGACATTTGAGTGGGATTGCCCACATCGACTCGGTGCTAAGCAGCCGATAGTCATCGGTAGCTCGGCAAAGCCCGGTGCCAGTCTCGCCTACATCAGGTCCTCAGCGGAGTGCGTTGTCAGACGCCTGTCTCGCCTGCACCGGCTCTTCAACGAGGCGCGAAGCCCGTTCCGACTACATCGGCTCCTGTGCGGAGTGCCGATGTCCAGTCCTACATGGGTTCATCAGCGGAGTGCGGTGCGAGTATTGTCTACATCGGCTCGTCGGTCGAGTACCCTGATGGTATCACCAACATCGGCTGTCGTGTAGGGTGTGGTGACAGCACCCCCAGAATCGGATCCAATACGGAGAGATCAGCGACACTCACTCGGGCAATGTGGTGAGCGCGTCGAGGACGAACTTTACAATCAATCTGGATTAAATAACATCTCAGTTCTTTCGATGGGAGTTCTACTACTGGGGTGGTGAAAAGCAAGCGGAAAGTTCTTCGTGTCGGATCCGATGGTCGAGGATAAAGGTCGCACGAACGCCGTCGCTGCCACAGAAGACGGTGCGGTGAATTGCGCTCAGTGATGCTACCGAGAGAATCTATGCTGTCATAATAATATCCTCAAGAGTGTCAAGTGAGGCTTATTATCAGTGCCAATTTCAGTGGTCTTGAACATCGGTTTCGATGTGTTCACTAGTGTAAAGTTCAGGCAGAGTGTGCCAAGTTTGGCAACCATAATTGTCAATTTAAACCTAAAGTATCTGTATTGTAGATGTGTTGGCCGCCCGTGACAAAGCTGATTCCTTCTCATATGTTAATTTAACGGCCTATAGCGCCAAAGGACCAATGTTCCCAAGTAATAAGTTTGAAAGCGCAAATCTGTCTCATCGGCTATTAGTGTCAAGTTATTAGTATCGCACACAAGTGCCAGGTTCACCTAACAAGATTAGTCACCGATCAACACGTCTCGGACAAAAACGCGGCCTGTCTCACTGCCAGTCTCGAGACAGGCCGCGTTTTTGTCCGAGACATCCGATCAACGCAGTGAGGGCGGCGCCTAAACAGAACGTCAACTGAAATCAGCGCTCAACTAATGAACGTTGACAGTCAACCGGGCAAGGTGTCATGTTCACATAAACATATCAAATATAATGTAATCCTTAAACGAACTAAACGCTTCAGAGCATAACTATCAGGCACGTCACCTACTCAACGCTCACTGCTCGAACGCTGGTCGTGGGAGGTTTCCGTTTCAAGTGATCGTGTTTTCGTTTCTTTGTAATATTCTTGTGTCTTTTGATTATCATTTCACGTACCAATCAGCCTTGAAATCAGCGGCAGGTTGGCTCAGTGGTTAAAGTTCAGAGTAACAAAATTCGCGCAGGGAGGCACGGGTTCGATCTCAGCTCTGTGCGCCAGTTTCTGGTCAGGTCGGGCGGGCGGTATTATTATTATATATTAGTATTACTATATATTATATTATTATTATACTTATAAGAATAATAATATTATTATGTACTCTGTAATAATTGGTGCGATTGTTGTTGAGTGAATGCACGAATGTCACATTACTGCGGTAGGGTACGCAGACGTGCACCACAAAATTTGTGCACCAATCAGCCTTGAAAGAAACGCCTAGCATATATCCTAATATTTAAAGCAAGATTTTGTCACGGGCTGGCTACCGTCGCATGGCTTAATCCATGGCTGATTGGTAGTCATCCGGAAATATGCTAGGCGTTCCTTTCAAGGCTGATTGATACACAAATTTGGTGGTGCATGGCTGCGTACCTCCGCCAGCCACAGACTTCTCGCCGACTTCGATTGGCGTTGCTGATGATCGAGCTCGTCTGATGACATGATGCTGGGATGGAGCTCGTCACCAATGATATGATCTACTTCTTAGGAGCAATTTTACCTCCGGCCATGGTTCACTGTGTGAATGATGCCCATTGTCACGTTTCTACCTCAGATGTTTCATCATTACCCTATATAGGGTATAAAAAAATTTTCGTGTGACGATAAATTACGGCCGGCATGCACATCGCACTTGTTCTCGAATATGCTGGAACCGGTCAGCATGCATAAGACTGTCAGACTGTGGCATTCTCATGGATCTTGAAGGCCTGGGACAAATTGGTTGACCTACGTTGATCATGGTTGAACTACCTAGTATATATTTCAACCATGTAGGTACGTTGATAGCCTTTGCGACATTAACTCAACATTCCGATTGCGGCTACGGACGGTGGTTAATCTTAATGTGATTTGGTTGCTCTGCCCTGGGCTTAGCTGTCCGTTTTGGGCCTTTGGCTATTGACAATGCTTTTGTCGAGTATCATTGACTACTATTTTTTAAGTTTTGTGACTGTTCTGCTCATTTTATTTAAACTATTCTCTGTTAGCATCTATTTATTTCATTCTTAAAATAGGCAGCAACAGACTTAGTATGCCAACAAACCTGATGAGCCAAATGCCGCAGCGGCGTCAGGCGTGACCTGGCGGCCATAGCCTACTCCCACTTCCAGTCCCCTACCGGCTATTATTTACCGCATAGTGACAAACCACAGATTTTTTACAATCAGTTCATTTATAATTTCCTCATTTACTCACAATTTACACCAATTTCTTATGTATGATAATGCAGGTATCTAGGATACTTTACTGGTCTACATATAGTGATATAGGACTCAAAAATGAACTTGAGGGAGAGTCTAAAAAACTCTCAGCATTGCCACTATGCCCTACCGTGAGGCGTGAACCGTCAATTTTGTATTTGTCAAAACTCAGAAGCTACACTTTGCTTAGTTTGCTACAGTCATTGTGGCAGGGACCAGCCATTGTGGCAAGAGTGCATTTTTTGTTGTTCTTCCTCAAGGCTCAAATTTATTTTTAAGCCCTATAAGTAGGGTAAACGCGGTATATTCCGACATATTAAGGACGCATCGAAAAATGAAAAACTATAAAAAAAACCGTATGCATTACGTAAGTTCTGTTGCCTTCACATGACTCTCAAAACACTTCACTATGCGTCAGCAACGATGAAACGTCACAAAATGTTGCCATATTTATTAAAAAGCCTTTAGAATGGAAACCTACCAAATCCCTATATTCCGTCACTTTGTGTGGCAACATCCGACACGTGGTGAGTCGTATTGCGTCAGCGCTTCAAATTTAACTGATACGTATTGCCGACATACACGTGTTTGAATTCCGTTTGCTGTGTGAGCTGTATTGGGATACAACACGGCTTTGAATTAGAACACTAACGAATATTGAACACTACTTAATTACCTTTTAATTAACAGCTATTAGGCTTTTAATTAAGCAAATTTCAATTTTTGTACAAAGCTTTGAACGATCTGTGTGTGTCCAATTCAAGTTGTGTCGGAATTAGTT